>NC_045549.1:30127279-30427279 GCF_009769535.1 Thamnophis elegans | reverse complement strand
CCACAGCATGATTATCCTATAGAAGCTTTCATGGAAAATATAAAAATGAAAGATTTTATCATTGTAGCAAGAGGATAATTTTGAAATTACAGATAATTATGTGTGCAAGTTTCCGTTTCCATTCAGCTTTAATATCTAAGCATTGTTGTGAATTTCCCTGGTGAGGGACCATATTATGCATATAGCACAGCACTTGGAAAACTTAAACATAAAGCAAAGAAGATAATGATTTTTACAGATGTTGCTCCATAGAGAGTTCAGGCATGGAAGCTCCAAAAGAAAATTTAGATCCAGATGCACAAAAAAAAGTTTTATGAGTCAAATGCTGCTAATAAGTTTGCTATTTCAGGATCTAGTGAAGTAAACAAATTGAAGTCTTTTAAAAGTCTTTTTATTTTTTTTCATGTTTTAGAGGAGGTTAGGCTGACCAGACTAGGGGTGAAGAATTTTCTGTAAGGGGATTTATTTGAGTAAGATTTATTTAGAAATATTAGCAAGTATTTGTTTCCATTTTATGTTTCTTCTTTGGTTTCATTAGTTCTTTTGTCTTTGGCTTTTTAAAACTTTCATTTTAAATTTTTGTTTCCATTTTATATATTTTTTTTCTTGGTTTGGCTGGCTGTTTTAATTTTTTTGTTCTTTCTTGAAAAGTTATGTCAGCAATGTTTTTATTTTCCTTTATTATTGGTGTCATGTAAGCCTAAGAACTTGGTGGAATGTAGAAGACCTTAGATAGCCCTCTCAGATAGAATTACCTAATTCGACAATTTAAAACAAAGCCAGAATTGAGAAGACAACAAGCAGTAAATGCTGCTTCTGCAAAGAAGTTGAAAAAAACAGTGGATCACCTGGTTAGCTGCTGCAAGAATAATGACAAAGTAGAACAATGGTGTTGGGATACTACTTGCAAATAAGCAAGATGCACACAATAATAAAAAATGAAGAAACTAAAGTGGTCTATGACTTTAAAATTCAAACAGACAAGCATCTGCTAACATTTCAGACTTAACACCTGTCAAAAAAAGATGACAAAAGGTCTGGATAGTGGATGTTGCAATACCAGGACAAAGACGAAGAGAAGAGAAATAACAAAATATGAAGACCTGCAAATGGAATTATAATGACTATGGCAAAATAAAGCAAAGGTAGTAATAGGTGCTTTGGTGCAATCCCCAGAGACCAGGAACAACACTCTAATACTATTGGTATTGACAAAATCATCATCAATCAATTTCAAAAGGCAGTTTAAATAACATCTCCCTAGGTTAAATCCTTATAAGGACTGGATAAGTGAACAAAAATGCCAAATGCAGTCTAAATACACCTGGCTGACTGCAATCAGCTACAGTAATACAGTAATAATGCTGTTTCATTTTCATATGGTTTATGCATGGGAGTCCAGCACTTTAGTTTGCAATGCAGAAAAGCTTTTACTCATATGATATGGGCTTGTCCTGGTATAAATGGAATACAAATACTTGCAGTTTGAAGTAAAATACTTATTAACAATGGTTATTTTTACTTTTTCTTAAATATTTTATGATAGTTCCCCAAGTCTTGCCAGCATAAGAAGCATGTTGTTTGGGCAAAGGTCTGTGAAATGTGAATCCTTCCCAATCAGGTTCTAAATCTAAACCATGTAGCGCAGTCATGTCAAACTCACGGCATCATGTTGTCATGTGATGTCTCGTGACTTTTCCCCTTCGCTAAAATCGGGGTGGGGGTAGCCAGCGCATGACGCATCCAGCCCAAGAACCACGAGTTTGACATCACTGATGTAGTGGGTTTACATAAGCACAAGAAGCTCATTGCTTCGGATTATTCATCCAAAAATGGTGGGGGAAGAGGATCAGGTGAAAGAGACACAGATGAGAGATACACCCAATCTGTGAGGAATCAATCTATTCCTCATAAGATTACAATTGTGTTAAGATGAGATAAGATGCCAAGATGTAACTTGTTTTAACATGGTATTCATGTTAACACAGAGATACAGTTCACTACATTAAATGGGCCTCCATGGTAATTCCATAAAGAATAGGAAACTTTTTGGGTTTGGGGTAATTTGAAATTTAAAGAGTGGGGGGTGAATGGGTTCACTTACAAAATGACTATCACAGAAACTTACCCACTGAGAAAATATAGTGCTTGAGTCATAAAACATATTTCTTTGAAGTCAAAGTAGTCCCCCTACATACTTCTCTTAAATAAATAATATTTAAAAGTTGGAGGATGGGGAAGGAATATAAGCACCAATAGAAATGTAATACTTTACTCTTTTACTAATAAATTATCATCAGTATTTCCCCCATTTTAAAGTAAACTTTGAGGAACTGTTCTAACAAAGAAAAATTACTAGTTCTTATTTCTTTTCTATATATTCTTTCTCAATGTTCTTTCTCACTTGTATCCCACATTAGCTCTTAACTAAAGAGGACAGTCCATTTTGTTCTGATCATCTGTTCTGAGTCCCCTTCGGGGGAAAAGGGCAGCATATAAATATAATAAATGAAATCTTTTACAAATACTTTCTCATTGCCATTCTCTAATGCTTTTTTTTTTTTACCAGGGGCCCAATCCAAGAGATTAACAGCATTGGATGCAGAAATGGCTATAAATGTACCTAGGTTTTTTTGCATTAAATTCAAGTCTAATCCCATCAGATCAAACCCATTAAGCTCTTTGAATTGGGATGTTTGGGGTGTGTACCTTTCAAATCAGCAGCACCCAAGGAATTGTTCCTTGTCACACAGAAGCCCTTTGCATCTCAAATGTAATCTGTTCATACAGGTGGAAAATATCTGATATGGCCTTCACTCAAGAAAGGAGTTACAGCTCAGAGAAATGACCTGGTTACAGGGCAGCCCTAGATTTCTCTGGAGCTTTCTTGGTGCTCACTGTAACTTTCCTTTTTGCTTCATAATGCTTCATCTGCTCTATTTGTTTGCCATAGTTAAGAGAAGAAACAGAACATACAGTGCACAGAAAAGAATATGATAGTTGCTGTGCTCAAAGTAGAGTTTTTGGTTAAACCTTATAGCTTCCGTGGGTATTTTAAGAAATAATTGCATCAATATAAGACACGAGGATGTGCAAAATGGTTAATGTACAAAACATGATGTGCATAAAAACATCTTTGGAGAGGTTGCCTCTGAACTGAAACATGCTGTTTGTTTTGGAAATAAAATAAAATGGGTCTGCTTTGTTCTCAATATAACCCAAAACATGACTGATCTGTATCAAAGTGTCTTGCTGGCAGGAAAAGCTATGGACATTGACAGAAGCAATTTTGGAGGAGAGACACTGGATGGGAAGCAGGTGAGGTGCTGCAAAGATAGAAATGGTTTTATAGAATATGCTATGGAAATGGAAAGCAAGGCTTTGGAAGGTTTGTCCATAGCAGGATTGAACTAGGCATACAAACTAGAGTTGCTGAAGGGACGATGGATTATTATGTAACTGTCTTGCTCTACTCACTGAATAAAATCACTCCAAGATCCAGACAGGTTTTGTTTCAGCGAAAACCCAGAACAAAAGCATTCCACAATTCACTCTACCGACTGTGACTCATCCAGAATGGCTCTGCAGAGCATCTACAATGCAATGTATCCTCTTGGGGTTCAGAAAAAAGTATTATTTTTTTGTTTTGTGCACACCCAACCAAGAAGCTTTAGAATATGAGATTAAACTTCAAATTTCTTCAACAACATAAAACAACACACCATCACTTCAAAATGTACTTACTGAGCATTATGGAGAATGTTTATATTACCTGTAGTTCAGAAATTGCACTAAGACATAATCCGATTTATTTGTTTATAGTTTAGTATGAGGTATGAACACAAGTCTTGTGGCTTATTTAGCAAGCCCCAAATGATGGTTCAGTATATAAAGCTAGTGATTGTGTTCTTCTTGCTTCATACATAAGTCTTTTAGACAATTTTGTACTGAAATAAAACCATCTAACAAACTTATGAAGTACGCCTCAATTACACAAAACCATATGTTCATATTTTAAATTAGTGCAATTGTAATAACTAATTTGTGTTTTAGTTAAAGATAATTTAATATAAAGTGCTCATTCCTGACTGGCAAATAGATTACCAATGGGCAACTAGAGAATGCGTGAATGATAATGTACAGACATGGCTTTTATTATTTATTCATAGAGAACAGTGGGTTTCAATGTGCGCCTTTGAAAAATGTTCAAACTGGTGGAATATAATAAAAGCACTGTGGAAAATTCTATTTCATTAACTTTTAATCATAAATCACTCTTTAAAATAAAACATAAAATAAAAGTCTGTCAGAAGCACTTAGGTCTAGAAAAGAGAGAAGGACAGCGGAAAAAAGAAAGGAAATATTACCAGGACATTCATTTTTTTCCTGCTGCCTGTCACTTTCCTCCTAAAATGAGACAACCCAAACAAAAAGACCACATTTTTTGCCTAGATATATGGGTTTAGGCCAATATGGTTGAGAGATAAACACAAATTACTGCACCATGTTGAGGTAGATATACTTTGCTATATGTGGCACAAAATGTGTGAAACTGTGGCACATCATGTACAACAGCCTTCAACAATAGTCCTCAGGGATACAAAACACAGATCTAGCCTGCTCTGCAATAATATAAAAATCAAGTCAGGTCTGTAGCAAATCACTTTTTATATGAAGATTTCTATTAAGTTTTTATTATGTAACCTGTCCAATTCTTAGTCAAACATTTTTCACTCTTTATTTTTAAAAAGGCCACTTTGCACAAGAAATGAGATTTTTGGCCAAGGGCAAATGACAGAATTTGTATGGAAAAGTTCCCAGATTCAATTTTGGCATCTTCCAGATTAGTTTGAAAATCTCCCAATCCTAATCCCCCCCGCCCCGGCAAAACTGTTACCACTTGCAGTTGATACTACTGAGCTAAAAGGTCTCAAATTTTTGCTGGTCCTTCCATATATGTTCATCGGAGAGGGAATTGGACTATATCCCAGTCATGAGATTATTATTCATCTTCCATGTGTTTTTCAACTTTATTGTTTTTTCCAAACAGAAATTGTAATGAAACCATTGAGTGTATGCATATTTTCATATAAAAATAACTTCAATGTAGATTGTGTGCATTTTTAACTGCCAACCCCATTAAACAATTAATGGGGAACAAAACTGAGGAACTCCGGGAGATGAAGCGCCGAAAGAGACGCCTAGAGCAACGATGGAGATCCAGTAAGTCTGAGTCAGACCGAGCGCTTTTAACATCCAGCATCAGAGCCTACCTTCGGGCAATTAGGACGACCAAAAGAACACACATTGCCTCTCTGATTGCTTCTGCTGATTCGTGCCCAGCCGCCTTGTTCAGGATAACCCGTTCCCTCCTAAATAGGAGGGATACGAGCGATCCTTTGCAAGGCAGAGCTGAGGATTACGTCCAATTCCTCGCGGATAAAGTTGCTCGGCTTCGGACGGACCTGGACTCCAATTGCGCAGAGCCAGCCGAGGCACCAGGGGAGAATCTGGCAGGACATCACTGGATTGATTTTCAAGCTGTTACCCCTGAGGACGTGGACAAGGCCATGGGAGCTGTAAGTGCCTCCACATGTGTACTGGACCCGTGCCCCTCCTGGCTGGTCGCTAACAGCAGGGAGGTGACACGGGGCTGGATCCAGGCGGTTGTTACCGCCTCCCTTCGGGAGGGGTTCTTTCCCCCCGCTCTAAAGGCGGCGGTGGTGAGACCCCTTCTGAAGAAGCCATCTTAAACAACTATCGTCCCCCTTTGTGGGGAAGGTTGTTGAGAAGGTGGTAGCCTTTCAGCTCCGGCAGTCCTTGGAGGAAACCGATTATCTAGATCCCTTTCAGTCGGGATTTAGGCCTGGCTACAGCACGGAAACCGCTTTGGTCGCATTGATCGATGATCTCTGGAGAGCCAGGGATGGAGGTTATGCCTCCGTCCTAGTGCTCCTTGACCTCTCAGCGGCTTTCGATACCATCGACCATGGTATCCTTCTGCGACGACTGCGGGAGGTGGGGGTGGGAAGCACTGTCCTACGGTGGTTCTCCTCTTACCTCTCGGACAGGTTGCAGTCGGTGTTGGTCGGAGGGCAGAGATCGACCCCTAGGCCCCTGAATTATGGGGTGCCGCAGGGTTCGGTCCTGTCCCCCCTCCTGTTTAATATCTACATGAAGCCGCTGGGTGAGATCATTCGACGGCACAGGATAAAATACCATCAGTATGCGGACGATACACAGCTGTATCTGTCCGCCCCGTGCCAACTCAGTGAAGCGGTTGACGTGATGTGCCAGGGCCTCGAGGCTGTTAGGGACTGGATGGGGGTTAACAAGCCTGTACTCAATCCAGATAAGACTGAGTGGCTAGTGTGTTTCCCTCCTACTAATTGGCCAAGTGTTCCATCTCTCAGGCTGGGGGGGTCAAACAGTACGCCCCTCAGACAGGGTTCGCAATTTGGGAGTCCTCCTGGACCCACAGCTGACTTTTGAACACCACTTGTCGGCTGTGACCAGGGGGGCATTTGCCCAGGTTCGCCTGGTGCACCAGTTGCGTCCCTACCTGAACCGGGAGGCCCTCACAACAGTCACTCGCGCCCTTGTGACCTCCAGACTGGACTACTGCAATGTGCTCTACATGGGGCAGCCCTTGAAGAGCATTCGGAGACTCCAGCTTGTCCAGAATGCAGCCGCGCGAGCGATCGTGGGTGCACCTCGGTTCACCCACGTAACACCTATCCTCCGCGAGCTGCACTGGCTGCCTATTGGTCTCCGGATACGCTTCAAGGTGCTAGTTGTCACTTATAAAGCCCTACATGGTATTGGACCTGGGTACTTGAGAGACCGCCTGCTGCCAATTACCTCCACTAGACCGATTAGATCCCACAGATTAGGCCTCCTCCGAATTCCATCCGCCGGCCAGTGTCGACTGGCGACTACCCGGAGGAGAGCCTTCTCTGTGGCTGCTCCGACCCTCTGGAACGAACTCCCTGTGGAGATTCGAACCCTCACCACCCTCCAGGCCTTCCGCAAAGCCCTTAAAACCTGGCTGTTCCGACAGGCCTGGGGCTAAAGAGCTGTTGCCCCCGTCTCGAATGGTATGACTGTCGTGTGTTTTAAATTATGCATTGTTATGTGTCATTTTTTAATTTTTGTCTGTATCCCCCTTTCCTGGTTTGAGTTGTGAGCCGCCCTGAGTCCCCTTCGGGGGAAAAGGGCAGCATATAAATATAATAAACAAACAAACAAACAAACAACAATTGAATATTGAACATTTAACATTTTATACACTGATCAAATGGCAAGAGTTAAATAACATCAGTGGTTATTTCATACAGATATCAATCTTGCGCATATACAGTATCTATAGAATTACTGGATTCCAAGTGTGATCATATGGTATAAGCCACCCAATGACTTATTTACTCTGTTCATTAGAAAATGCTTACTATGTAGAAGATTGAAGGCTCTCCTACCCTGTGAATTGCTGCCCATTTCAGAGTTAGACCAGCCTGTGGTTATGCATTTGTCAATTCAAAGTTCTCAAAGAACCCCAGCTGAGAGATGACTTGAGAGCAAAAAAAAAACCCATAAGCTGCCTTGTATGCATGGAGCAGTATGTTGTGCCCAGCAGGGCATCAAGATTACACAGTTAGGTTTTTTTTTAATTTAGCCTTGCTAATCAAAAGACTTCATATCATTTGCCAAAAATAGAGAATCACACCCCACTCTTTGATGTGACTCAGTTAGAGATCTACAAAGCACTAGCAAGGTCCTAGTCACAAATAATGAAGTTCTTTGCCCAACTGCTAGATTTCCTATCACCAGACTTTCGGAAACTGAGATAGCGAATAGAATCAAGTTCAAATAATGAAAAAAATGATCCCATGCAATTCAGCATCAAAAAACATCCTTTGCTAATATTCTTTTTCTGTCTGAATGATATTTACTATATACAGATGAAACTCAAAAAAAATAAAATATCATGCAAAAGTTCATTTATTTCAGTAATGCAACTTAAAAGGTGAAACTAATATATGAGATAGACTCATTACATGCAAAGCAAGATAGTTCAAGTCATGATTTGTCATAATTATGATGATTATAGCTTACAGCTCATGAAAAGGCCGTCTTTGGATCCAGCCATTTTAAATAACTATCGTCCAGTCTCCAACCTCCCCTTTGTTGGGAAGGTTGTTGAGAAAGTGGTGGCCTCTCAGCTCCGGCGGTCCTTGGATGAAACCGATTATCTAGACTCCTTTCAGTCTGGATTCAGGCCTGGCTACAGCACGGAAACTGCTTTGGTCGCACTGACCGATGATCTCTGGAGAGCCAGAGATGGGGGCCACGCCTCCGTCCTAGTGCTTCTTGACTTCTCAGCGGCCTTCGATACCATCGACTATGGTATCCTTCTGCAACGGTTGCGAGAGGTGGGGGTGGGGGGCACCGTTCTTTGGTGGTTCTCCTCCTACCTCTCGGACAGGTCGCAGTCGGTGTTGGTTGGAGGGCAGAGGTCGACCCCTAGGCCCCTTAAGTGTGGGGTGCCACAGGGTTCGGTCCTGTCCCCCCTCCTGTTTAACATCTACATGAAGCCGCTGGGTGAGATCATTCGGCGGCACGGGATAAAATATCATCAGTACGCGGACGATACACAGTTGTATCTATCCGCCCCGTGCTAACTCAGTGAAGCGGTGCCTGGAGGCTGTCAGGGTCTGGATGGGGGTAAACAAACTTGCTCTCAATCCTGACAAGACCGAGTGGCTTGTGTTTTTCCCTCCCAATAATTGGCCATGTATTCCAACTCTCAGGCTGGGGGGTGAAATTATACGCCCCTCAGACAGGGTTCGCAATTTGGGAGTCCTACTGGATCCACAGCTGACTTTAGATCACCATTTGTCAGCTGTGACCAGGGGGGCATTTGCCCAGGTTCGCCTGGTGCACCAATTGCGTCACTACCTGAACCGGGAGGCTCTCACAACAGTCACGCCCTTGTGACCTCAAGACTGGACTACTGCAACGCGCTCTACATGGGGCAGCCCTTGAAGAGTGTTTGGAGACTTCAGCTTGTCCAGAATGCAGCCGCGCGAGCGATCGTGGGTGCGCCTCGGTACACCCACGTTACACCTATCCTCCGCGAGCTGCACTGGCTGCCTATTGGTCTCCGGATACGCTTCAAGGTGCTAGTTGTCACTTATAAAGCCCTACATGGTATTGGACCTGGGTACTTGAGAGACCGCCTCCTGCCGATTACCTCCCAAAGACCCATTAGATCCCACAGACTAGGCCTCCTCCGAATTCCATCTGCTGGCCAATGCCGGCTGTCAACTACCCGGAGGAGGGCCTTCTCTGTGGCTGCTCTGGCCCTCTGGAAGGATCTCCCCCTGGAGATTCGGACCCTCACCACCCTTCAAGGCTTTCCGTAAAGCCGTTAAGACCTGGCTGTTCCAGCAGGCCTGGGGCTGCTGAGTTCCATCCCCACTCGAACTGGTGTGCTTGTTGAGACCTTTTAAATTGCTTCTGTATTGTTGTTTGTTTTTGTTTTCTTTCCTTTTGTATTGTTCCCCTTCCCTTTCGGTTTTGTTAGCCGCCCTGAGTCCCTCGGGAATAGGGCGGCATACAAGTTGAATAAAACCTCTAAACCTCATGTCCTTCAACTATTTCAGTTTTATATTAGGAAGATGAGTGCACAAAGCTTTTATTTTATAAATTTGCTTTACACATAAACATAACTAGCCACAATTTGAAAATGGGTGGGTAGCCAAAAATGCTTAATTTTTGAAATAAACAGAACTAATTTTGGGGCACAGTCTTACACTTCTGCACATAAGGTTTGCAGGACTATTTTTACTCGTTCTCTTTGCAGCTCTAGCAAGTGAAGCGTCTTAAGAGATGCTGTCCTCGTTTTCACTAGCATGCCTGTTTCTGAATCAGATGACAATTTTGTCCCTCCTTCAGGTACATAATATTTATTTTTACGCTAAAACGGTACGTTTTGAGCAAATACTCAACAGCAGATGCTAATTCTCAACACAACTCTGTTATTAAAATTTATTTTTAGAGGGCTCTTAAGTGAAAAACAGTTTTCTTTTACAACCCCAGAAATGAACCTACCTGTCCAATTATGAGTGGAACTACAACAGTCATGAACAACTGTGAGAATATAGATGAAAAAGGCACAGAAGAAGAGGATCCAAGCTACAAGACAAAATGAAATACAACATTAATATAGGATTTTAATTACAATTGACTTAACTATGAGTTTGTTTAACTCAACAGGGCAGTATTTCTGTATAGCCCCTGCAGCATTCCAAAATTTATGTGGGCTTTGTGTGTCTCTGCATTTAAATAGCTGAAATCTTGTAAGAACAGAGAAATCACACAAGATGTTGACATTCTCAGGAGAGGAAGATCTGGAATGAAAATGCTAAAATCTCACAAATGTTTCTCAAGATTTTGAAATTTTGTTTCTGTTTTATTTTGGCTCTGCCCTCTGAAAAAGCTGCCAACCAATTGGAGTTAAAAAATTGAAATCTGTTTAGATTAGTAGGTAGGTATGTATACTCCCGTGGCATCACATAAAAACATGGGAGAATTCCAGGAATTTATTACATACATTGAATCTGTTACTGTACACATAAACATATCCTTCAAGGTAATTCAAGCAATATCCATTATCCTCAGGAAGGTCTTAAAGTTCAATACTGACTTAATCCTCCACCAAAGAATTAATTATTAGTCAGTCATTCTGACATAACTATATAAATCAATTGGTGACAACTACTTTAGCTCAATATCCAGAACCAATAACTCTTAAAACCTTACAGATGTACTAGACTGTACAGTTTTGCATCATGTTCATACAGTATCATCACTAACCTGCTGGTGAAACTGGGAGTCATAACTAAACACAACTGGAAAGCAAAGTTCAAAAAAGGCTGCCTTACATTATGTTTCCTCAGGATGTGGTAGAAACAAATCTTAGAATTAAAACCAACAGTAAAGTGCTGTTAAAGCACATTGATGCTTAGAGGAAAAATCAAGATATTCTACCAGAGTTTATATCTCCAGAGATCTTCCATATAGCAGAGTTTTCATTCCATTTCTATCCCACAATCCCTCACAAGCCAGTTTGTAGTCAATCCTCAATCACCTCCCTTCCACTTGCCTTGAAATACTGAAACCAGTCATTGAGAACAAATATAAGCCAAGCCATTTATAAGACTATGCCTTTCTAGCCAAGAGGGCAGCACAGATTAGATAATAACCACAAGGATTTACTGGTACCCTACTTAAACTGAGAAAAACAAGTGAAAAATCCATAGATTTGATTTGTTTCACACTTGTGCCTTTATGATGCAGCATTTCCAAGATCATGTGACTGCAATTTTGGGTCTTGGTGCCTGACTTGCAATCACAATGTCGCAGTGAGCCAAGTAACATGATTGTGACTTCTGACGTTTCCTACTGGCTTCTTACAAGCAAAGTAAATGGGGAAGTCGGCAGAAAACTAAAGTTACAGTCACATCATCTATGCACGCATATGACTCTGAAAAGAGGAATAAATGGTTAACTTGGACTTAGGGGCTGGGAGATGGGATCAAGAATTCAATGCCCATGGATACAGAATAGTCAGTGATAATTAAACTGACTGGAAATGGATTTTAAAAAAAATTAAGATTGGTTTCATTAATGAGATTACCCATATTGATGAGATTACCCATATCACTTAGGGGTGTACTCACGTTTGTTGCCAGCAGTTTAGACATTGATGGCTGTGTTACGTTATTTTGAGGGGACAGCACATTTACACTAGTATACAAGTTGTATACTGACTACTTTACATTGTAGCTAGTTTCATTTCTTCAGTGTTGACACATGAAAAGATATACTTAAATATTACAAAATGTGAGGGGGTGTACTCACTTCTGTGATATACTGAATGAAGCAATGTTTTCAGATAAATCAGTTAATTAATCAGTTAATCTGTATCCAGAAACTCACCTTTCTAGTTTATATTCCTTTCTAAGATAGTATCATTAGATTTAAGGACAGCTAAAATAATTAGCGAATTTATTTACTAATTATTATTTTGTAATTATAAATGAATTACACATTATAGACAGAATGAAAACATACGATAGAAATCAATTTCCATTCCATATTTCCATGCTTCTCAGACCAACTGTTCAACTTATCTCATTTTGACAGACTAACAAATATCTGAACGATGGTATTCTCCAAGGAGAATTTTTTTACTTTTGGCAAGAGTGCTGGCCAGGTGTTTTGGCCAGATGGTGGTTACCAATGTCCCAATTTGTGGATTCTCTTGCTTCTTTATATGTTCCATCTGAGCTGCGAAAGTAAACACCAAATGTTTTCCTTTCCATAGATGAGTTTTTGAAGACAAGGTTTCCATTTATAGACCTTCCAATTTCATAATATTCTTATTTGAATCAAATGATATTTAAGTAATTTAGAATAATATTTTTTTAATTGGCCTTTATTTTTATAAATAAGTCAAGTTGGCAAACATACCTAATACTCCTTCTTCTTCCTACTTTCTTCACAACAACAAACCTATGACATGAGTTAGCTGAACAGTGAATGCCTGGCCCAAAATCACTCACATACTTTTCATGTCTAAGGTGAAATTAGGACTCACAGCTCCTGGTTTCTTGCCTGTTTCCTTAACCACTAGATAAAGAAAGTGCTACTGGTTTGAAGAAGAGGTAACTCTGTGCAAATATGTCCATTTTTCAAAATCAATGGCTTCTTTCTATGTTTTATCATATGTAAAGTTGTAAAACTAAAAACAATAGCTGGGAAGACTGCAGTGATTCTGGACATTTCAGAAATTTAGCACCACAGTCAATACTAGCAATGTTAAAAAATTGTTGCCTTTATTTAAAAGATTTGTATGGCAGACCATCTTAAAACACTTCTCTAGGCACCTCATAACAACAATAAAGCATCTAACCATAAAAACATAAAACTGTAAAAATGCATTTTTTCTCTCCACTCAAAAAAAATATCACATGCTTTTTAGAAATGCAATGAACTCTTCATTCTAAGAATAGTGTACAATGCTATATTATTTGCCTTAACACCGTCCAAATTAAGTATATCAAGAAATGAAGCAGCAGCTTTAATTTACCAGGTTTGGGTTACATTACAAAGAATAGCAAACAACAACATGGTTCATAATAGCAGCTTTTTTGAGCTTTATGTTCTGATTACTTGGTATTTTTGTTCAAAGAGCACTAACACTGAAATGCTCCTCAACACAACAATTTAATTGATTTTTTTTAAGTACTGCTATCTTGCATATTGTTTATCTCTGTGCAGACATATTTTGTCTATGTACATGTATGTGTACTTGAAGTTCCAGTATATTGTAGTGTAGCTACAAACCAAAAGCTTGATGGAATTAAATAAGATTTCAAAAACTGTTCTCTTGTGATTTGGAACACAACAGCATATAATTATTTATGTTGTTAAAAAAAAACTTATGCCACTGCACATAGGTATGACTGTCATTTAATTTCTCACTGGTGCCTCATATGTCCTGCCATTCTAGAACATTCAAAGAAAATTGACACAAGCATCAGTAACCATTAGACTATTTCTCCACCACATCAATATCCTGAAGCAATCCTTTCTCAAAGGCATGATAAAGAAACGTAATAGTGGCACGTTAACGGAAGGAAAGTGCATATTTTGCTATTGTTTGCTACTACAAAATAAAAATAAAAAGGAAAAGCAGCAAGAGACATGCTATATAACTGATTATACTCTTATGTACTAAATATTTTAGATTTGATATGAAAATATTCTTTCTATATTTCTTGCAGTTTCAAAATGTTGGGGGCTCAGGCCCAGGTATTTCTTGTGTCATTATAGTAAGGATTCTAATTTCTCATTAAAATGACCACACTCAGAAACCATTTTAAAAATGTTTATGATTCTGTTTAACTAGAAACCATACAGTGTTTGGTGCTCTCCCCTTTCTTATTCAATACATACCCAATTATACATCTCTGGCCCTGGTGAATTAAGCAATTCCATGACTGTCTTATCCCAGTGCCTAGAGACTGTGGTTTTTTTTTTGATGGGGAACTAGTTTTAGCTTAACCTGGCAGTATTACCTATAATTTTTAGGCATCATTATAAGCTTTTAGTTTAAAAAAAACTAAATAGGAAATTAGCAAGTTACTCTGGCAGAGTTTAAACACTTCTTCCAGGAAAATTAAATATATTATTAAACATTCCTGTAAAATCTCTTTTTCAGATTTACAATTAACAACTTTCGAAGACATAAGATGAAACTTTTAGTCTCACAGTCTCAGAACCAAACAGAACCAAACCAATCTTGCTTTGAAAGCTTATAATCCAACATTTTAGACAATAAGCCTGAATGGGGACGGATTCTTTCATTTAATTTACAAGATTGGGTTGACATGGATAAAGCCATTCTTCTCCTTCAGAATTGATAGAGAAACTCAGATTCTCTTCTATTCTTATATTTGGAGCCAACATCCATTTGCACTTGCAAAGGTCCATATTGTCTTTCCCTCCCTTTCCTCTTTCCTTATGTTCAAGCAGTGACAACAGCAAAGGTAGAGATTATCAGTCTTCACCAGTCTTACTCTTCCCAACCAGAAGTGTGGTTTTAGCCCAAAGCTAAGAGTTGACAGACAAGACTACTCATTGAGGGCATTTTCCCCAAGAGCTAACTTTTTTGTGTAGGAGTTGTTAGTTCTTAACTGGAATTTCATGCTACAGAACTGCAATAATTTTCTCGACCAGCTTTATGATCCAGGGATGAGCTCCAATGTGCCCTTGGCAACCACCATTTTATTAAGGAAAAAGAAGATTAGCAAGCTGAAATATTATGCCTTTTACATTATATTTATTTTCAAGAACACTACCCCAAAGGCATTTCTAAAAAACAAAAATGGTAGATAGCTATAGGATAATTGTTTTATTTGGAAGCATGCACAATCCCTTAGCAAAAATGCAGGTAAGTTAAAGCACGGGTGTCAAACTTGTGGTGTCACATTGCTATCACGTGACATATCACAACTTTTTTCCCCTTCATGGAGCTGGGGGGGTGTGGCCTGTAAGTAACACATCTGGCCCCGGGCCACCAGTTTGACACCCCTGAGCTAAAGTGATTGAGATTGGGTGGATGGACAGGAAAGCTAGAAAGTATAGAAGGAAGCAAACACAACCATCTGCTTTCTGTAATCAGCAATGCCTATCACAGAAGTTCTTTTGTGAATTATGAATTTCTCCCTTCCCTTAATCACAATTCTATGAAAAAACCCATGGTATTCCCTTAGACTGTAAGGAGTCCATTAGCCAAAACTAAATTGATATGCTCCTATGCTATCTATAAATCAGTCATACAGACTATTCCCTCAGATGAGGTAGTCATGAGCAATGTGTGAGACATTTTTATTTTTGCTGGCTTAAAAACCTGTTGTTAGTACACCTTACCTAGCAAACAGTGTAAGATGAAATACATATATAGTCCATTGGCAATATTTTGATGAAATTACAATGCATCTTTAGGAAGAAAGTGGAAAGTAAATCCTTTCATCATTTAAATAATCTGCAACAGCTCATTTACAGTACAGAACAGTACAGAGCAATAGTAACAGCAATACAATATCTCAAGTAGAATCAAATTAAGATACTTACAAAAGCAGTAGGAGCAAAGGAGTTATAACAATGCCCTGGAAGAAAACAAGAAACATATTTGGTTATAAATAGATGTTGTTCTTTGCCACATCAAATGTCAATGCAGAAAACATCAGGAAGCCTCCTCCTTAGTAGCTAGATATTACTTATGAACTCACTATAAGGATCATTTGAGATACAGCAGAGGTCCCCCCAATGTTAAACCCTACAAGAATGTTGGGACTACAACCCCAAGAATTTTAACCAGTTATGACCTGTAATGTAGGATACTGTACTTCCAGTATTTTTGAAGACATTAATTTTGGACAAGTTATACCAGTTTTTACCAAATTTATAGTGATTCTTTAACATCTTTGTGAGCAAGGACATTTCAGACTCCTACACAGATAAAGAAATTGTGAATGATCTATATTAACTGCAAGTTAGTTATGTCTTCGAGATTAATTTTTCAACTTCTAACATAGACATATCTTTGCTTCTTAGATGCACTCCATAAATATGCAAGTTGTAGAACCTTCCATGCTTAATAAACAGGCCCTACCATAAAGGGGACAGGTGGTTTACTATCTTATTGTCTGAGCTATGGCCCTCTCCTGAGTAAAGTCTGCATCAACTGTGATGAATTAGGTTGTCGTGTGATTTTTGTAATGTAAACTGATATCCCCTAGGAAGTGAGCTGGTATCTCAGAACTCATTTCACTTGATTAGACTCTGTGTCTCCATGGTGGGAAGGCAAGTCTTTCATCTAATTTAGTCACACAGGACCACTTCAGCTCTCTGCATCCCTGAGGCAAAGGAAGGGAAAAGATTTGTTTTCTTCAGTGACAGCAAAGAGGTTTAAGGCTGATCACTGGGCATAAGACAAGATTTTAAGCCTCAAGATTTTAGGACTGGGAGATAACATGCCAAACATCATCTTTACATTAGCAAATGTCAATTCTCTCTTTGCCTACTCAGTACTTAATAATGAATTAACAAAAGCAGTTTGTTACTCAATAAATATTAATTCAGTACCATAAGCAGCTCTTCCCTTCAAGGCCATTTTCCCTAAACAGTTATCAAATATAGTTTTCTAAATATAAATATGTTAATGTGCTATCACTTTAAACTATAATTTAAAAATATTTTTTTATTTTATTTTAGAGAAATTCTAAAGTGATCCATAGCCTTTGATTTAAGCTTGAATTCCACCTCCGACATAACTCTTTCCTGGTTTACCTTGTTTGCTATTTTCAGTCCATCCTTTCATAAAGAGAACTTTTATACCTTTCCATTCAGAGGGTTCTTGTTAGAAATGTGAGATAAAATTTTACAAAAAAATATCTAGACATAATGGAGTTTTGAGGCAGGATGAACTATACCAGTGTTTTTCAACCACTGTGCCGCGGCACACTAGTGTGCCGTGACATAGTGTAAGGTGTGCCGTGGGAAAATTACTTTATATATAGTCAATATAGGCACAGAGTTAATTTTTTTTAACATTTTCTAATGGTGGTGTGCCTCGTGATTTTTTTCATGAAAAAAGTGTTGCCTTTGCACAAAAAAGGTTGAAAAACACTGAACTATACACTTAAGCAAACAAAACCTCTCTGTATATATTTTTACACAACTCCAAGACTCGATTGTAAATGAAAACAAAATGTCTTAAGTTGAGGATCTATAAAAACCTTAATTCCTCAAAAATGGAGACTGTGATTCCTTTGTATTTAAATTCTTATTTATGAATAGTTTAAAAGCAGTGGTCCCCAACCCCCGGTCCGCGGACCGGTGCCGGGCCGTGGAGTACCTGGCACCGGGCCGCACAGCGGCGGGGGCCATGCAACGGCCGACTCTTCACTCATGCAGCGCCGTCACCGGAGGGGGGGAGCTGCGCGGAAGCACAGGAGCAAGTGAGGCGAGGAGGAAGAATCCCCGCTACTACAACCACCTCCGCCCCCTCCCCGAGTCAGCCGTCCCTCAGTGAACGCCTCCGCCTCTTTCTCCTTTCTCGCCTCAGTCGGCTCGCCTGGAAGCGAGGCGAGGAGGGGGCGGACCATGCGCTGGAAGCGGAGCCCTTGGATGCCGCTCTCTTCTTTTTCCCACCCGGCCTTGGCTTGTGAGAAGGAACGGCGGGAGAGGTAGAGAGAGAGAACGTCGGGCAGCCGAGGGCGGGGGGGGGTCTTTTGAGGGGAGATGGGGGGCGCAATTTTGGCGCCAGATTCAGGCCGCCGCTGCCGCTATTGCAGCGCACGGTGGAAAAGCGGCGGTCTTGCCCACCCCTTCCCTGCCTCCCGCCCGCTCCAGTTGCCGCAGCCAGGGGTGGGGCTCGGTGCCTGAAGTCTCTTGCCTCTCTTCCAAATTTCGCCAATGGGCATCGGTGAAGCGCGCTCTTTCTCTTCCTCACAAAACACATTTCCTTTCCCCCCACGCATAGTTATTGGCGATATGGACTCTTGGAGGCTGCGCTCCCGGGTCGCGTTTTTTTTTGCAGCCCACGAGAATGCCTGGTTCTGAGCCTCAAAAAACGAGAGTTCTCTTAAGGCTGCAAAAAAGAATATACTTTGGTCCTTGAAGCGCTTTTCCTGTTATTTGGACATTATATATATACATACGTACATACGTACAGTATGTATATATGCATGTGTGTGTATATATTATATATATATATATATATATATATATATATATATATATATACACTTAAAGTCACATATATATTATATATATATAATATATATATATATATATATATATATATATATTATATAGTCTGTAGTCCATAATATAGTGATGATTTAAAAAAAATTAGTTGAGCACATGGAATCTTTTTTCTTTTAGTATATTTTGGAGGTGGGGGCCCACTTTGTTATTTAAGATAGTATCTCCTTTTATATATGGTAGTGAAGATACCTAATACTCCCACCCCCTATTTCCCCCACGACAACCTTGTGAGGTGGGGGGCTTAGATAGAGTGAATGGGCTTAATACTGTATTCTTTTTACATTGCTGTCCTCTGGCTTATTTAATTTTGCCCTTGCTCTTTTTATCTTTGACCTTGATTAATTCAGCTGTTTATTCCTTAAAATCTACATACAAAATGGAAGGTGGGATATGATTCAGGTGTTGAATTGGGAAGGTGGATTTAAAAAGTATGTTTGTATTCCCCCATTTTCGCCCCCCACCCCTGCGTGCGCTCAGCGGGCCACGGTAAAATTATCAAAGGCTGACTGGTCCGCGGCGATAAAAAGGTTGGGGACCACTGGTTTAAAGTACAGTATTTTCCCCAATTTCTCAATAAAAAATGCAATTTCTAGTGTCCTGGCTGATTAATGGCGAGTAACTGACCAGCACTAGGTACTTATCATGGTGAATTTTGTATAATTTTAAAATGAGTAATTACAGCTATATACTGTACGTCTGAAATCATTAAACTCCCACATTCTTGCTTTTCAACACAACTTCTGTATGTAAGCATCCTTATTTGTTTGAATACTACTTTTTTGGGGTCTTTCGCTTTCTCCAAGGATCTCAAAGCAATGGGGGGGGGGGAAGGTTTTCTTTCTTCCTCTTTTATCCTTACAGTCATTAAGGTATGATTATAAAGTGATAATGAATTTAACGCCATTCCATTTCAATCTGCATTTCCGATCTCTAGATCATATTGATTCTTATTTTTAGTTTCCCTCATTGTAACATCTTACAATGAACGGGAAACTGTAATCACTCCCTTCCTCTGAAGGCAAAGTCTTTCTCAGAAGAGTAGAATGGAACCCAAACTTGAGCTAACACACTTCCACTAGTGAATAGGGCTTCCTTTTCCATTGCCCAACTTCAAGCTCTTGTGGTCTACACCAGGGGTCTGCCACCTTGGGAACTTTAAGACTTGTGGACTTCAACTCCCAGAGTTGAAGTCCACAAGTCTTAAAGTTCCCAAGGTGGCAGACCCCTGGTCTATACAACAGTGTCCACTTTTTCACATTTAAAACAAAGAAAAATGAAATTTAACTGTAGTTAAAACTATAATTTAAAAAGTGCATGGGATAAAATATGAAAATTTTGGAAAAATCATTTGTTGCACAGATTTTGTTGAAAGTGTAAATAAATATATTCTAAAATATGTACTGTTTGAGTAAAAACTACTTTATTTTTTCTTTGGAACCCATTTTTATTTGTTTGGGTATCATATGAAAAGACAGAGAGATGTAGGAGAGGCTAAATGAATGTGTATATTTTGTTGGGGGGATGTCAGATAATACCAATAGAAAATAAGAGTAGTAGTAGAATAGAATAGAATAGAACAGAATAGCATGGAACTGAATAGAATAGAATCTGGAAGGGACTTAGGAGGTCTTCTAGTCCAGCCTCCTACTCAAGCAGGAGAACCTATACCATCTCAGGCAAGTGACTGCCCGCTCTCTTTTTAAAAACCTTCAGTGATGGAGTGCCCATGATTTCTGGAATAAGGGTGATTAAAAAAATTATCCATGTATACTCTATAGTCTTCTACATTTCCAGTTTAGTACATTGAAATACATTTCCCAGTAAATATAGAAATATCTATGTAGCTTCTGCAATAAAACCATACACTAGCAATGTTTTAAATAAAGGGATGATTTCATTTCCATCCCAGGGCACAAGAAAAATAAATAAATAAATCTGTTCTATAAAACTTCAACTTGACTGCTTTGGTGCAAATGCTGTCAAACATGCAGCACACAGAATTGCTGTGGCAGAGCATTTCTTTGCACAAATTGAACATCTGCCCTTGCAGAGGCAAGGTCATTGAACAGCAGAGCATTCTCAAAGTTGGGGTGGTATGTTAAGCTCTGTGATGCAGCCCATAATGGAGTGGAAGTTGTGAAGTGATTGCCTTTTACCATTCAAAAAAAAAAAAAACCCTTTCAAGAAATCCATTTACACCTCTGATGTGAAAGACTGACGGAATATATTTCAATGGTTTTAGTGGGAAAGAGGAAAAGGAAAAAAATTCAAGGCCTGACCCAAAATACTCATGCAATGAATGGCTCTGCATAGCGGCAGTCACAATGGAACCTGCAAATGCACTTTTCTTTACAACGAGGATCATTTAACATGTCATATTTTAGAAAACCAGTTAGGCATTTCTAAAAGGAAAACTTGTATCAAGGGATAACTTTTTACTACATCTTCTCTAGAAGATCAAACCAATTTATCTAGGTTTCAAATATTAACTTAGACACAGGAAAGAAAGATAGTTAGTTTTGAAAATATAATACACTACTAATTTGCCAAACAAGTCAGTAGTGAAAACATGAATAAAGCCACAAGAGTTAGTTATTTAGCAATGAATCATTCTACCTTATTTTGTATTACTGCCTCCATGATAATGATGTCTAAAGCATGTAAGTGGTTAAACAGTGCACAAATGAATGTGTCATTGTTTTTTCTAATACACACACATGTAAACATATAAAAACATTGCAAGTTATTTCAAAAATTAAGAATTAAAAATCTACTGTTATACATGGAGATAAAGGATCAATATTATTTTCACTATTTACAGTGAATTGTAAACATTTCACATAGAGTGACACGTAGCCCACCAGAGTCACTATTATCAGTGAAATGGGCGGCACAAAATTGAATAAACAAATTAATAGTGTGATCATCTATTGGATATAGTCTTTCACTTCTGGTGGTAAAGAATAAGATGGTTAGCAATGATCTTCCACATTTAATGTTTACTATTTATTTAGATGGTGGTTAAACCTATTTAAAGTCTTTCACATGCTTTTTTCACCCCCCCCAAAAAAAAATCAGTGGGAAACTGTGATGCCAATAATTATGTTTTCCTCACTGAATTTTATTATTCTTAATCTGAGGAGTTCTGGGGGATTTGAAGGGGATTTGGGGATTTTGTGTACATTACCACTGCCAAATTTGTGTCTCTAGATATATTGTGGCTGTAATCATCAAATTCTGGAAATGATACTTAGAACAGTGTTTTTCAACCTTTTTTGTGCAAAGGCACACTTTTTTCATGAAAAAAATCACGAGGCACACCACCATTAGAAAATGTTAAAAAAATTTAACTCTGTGCCTATATTGACTATATATAAAGTAATTCTCTTGAATCCTCTGCGATTGTTGCTATGGGCGCACGCATGGGACGTCAGTGACGTCCCTGCATGCGCTACCTCCCGGCGGTCCCCGCGTTTTTAAAGTAAATGCGGGGCCGCAGGGACTTAATAGAGGCATCCCTGTGTCCCGAAAGCAACTTTCGGGACACAGACAATGTTCCCTCTAATTTTTTTTCAATGTGAGCAGAAAAGTATAGTGTTTGAGCGGCATATTTTCATGCCTGAGCACCTGAATTTTTTTCACAGATGTCACCTAAAACAACAACGAAATCAGTATTATTTGAAACTCAAAGTTATGTTTATTCAAGGTACCCACTTAATTAAAAGTGTTATATAATATCAGTATCACTTAACAACGGTCCTGCTTAGCAACCAAAATGTTGGCTCAGAAACTCTGGCATTGAAGCATGCAAGTCTTAAAGCTGTCAAATTACAAGACCTTTTCACCCCTAACCCTTTAGAAAAAAAAATCCCAAGGGTCTTCAAACCTGACAGCTTTAAGCCTTGTGGACCTCAACTCCCAGAATTTCTCCTCCAGTCATGGTGGCTCAGGAACTCTGGCATTGAAGCATGCAAGTCTTAAAGCTGTCAAGTTACAAGACCTTTGCACACCCTTTAGGAAAAAAAACCCCAGGGGTCTTCAAACCTGACAGCTTTAAGCCTTGTGGACTTCAACTCCCAGAATTCCTCCTCCAGTCATGTTGCAGCAACGTCATCTGCGTGGATCTGCTCTATCTTCGTTTTTTTTCACAGGGGCAGGGCTGCCGCTGAAGATGCCAACGAGCCCCCGCCGCCACTAGAATAGCTGCTGCCGCCCCTCTCCTCCTCCTCCTCCAACAGCACCAACATATTTGCTGCCCAGCGCTGCAGCCGAGGTGAAGCCTCCAAAGCTCCAGCAGGCGCCCCTGCCCATGGCAGCGGCGGCGGTGCCTCCCCCTCCGCTCGGAGCACCTCAGCTGGGCTCTGGGTTACCCCTGCCGCCGCCTCCACCTCCGCGGTTTTTCAGAAGCCATGAGGCCTTTTTCCCTGCTCCCCCCCTCCGCCGCCTTCCTACTAGCTCCCGCGGCCAAATGGCTCCTCAAAAGCACGGCGGAGGAGGAAGGGGAGGGATAACACGAGGGCCAGCTCAGGTGCTCTGCGTGGAGCCTCCACACACAACCGGTGTGGTCCACAAACGTTCCTGCTCACTAGCTCTAAAGGGCCCTCGCTGTTTCTCCAGGCAGCCCTCACCCCTCCGTCCAGCTGAAGGTCGCTCCTGGCCAAGCAGGCTCCCCGCAGCTGCTCAGAGGCTCACTCTCCTCCTCGTAGCGCTGTGAAATCCTTGGGTGGCTCCCAGCTCCTCTGCAATACAGCCAGTCCTTGACTTAGCCTCCACGCAAAGCACCTGAGCTGGCCCCAGTGTTATCCCTCCCCCTTCCTCCTCCGCCGTGCTTTTGGCCGTGGGAGCTAGTAGGAAGGCGGTGGAGGGGGGGAGCAGGGAAAAAGGCCTCATGGCTTCTGAAAACCGCGGAGGTGGAGGCGGTGGCAGGGGTAACCCAGAGCCCAGCTGAGGTGCTCCGAGCGGAGGGGGAGGCACCGCCGCCGCTGCCATGGGCGGGGCACCTGCGGGAGCTTTGGAGGCTTCACCTCGGCTGCAGCGTTGGCGGCAAATCCGGCAGTGCTGTTGGAGGAGGAGGAGGCAGCAGCTATTCCCCTCAGCTTCGGGAGCCTATGGCAGAAATCACTGCGCGCAGTTTGAAATGGCTGCGCGGTATTTTCTTGCCACGTGCGCGGCCGCGCAGCCACGCACCTTAGAGGGAACAGTGGACACAGAGATGTCCCGAGGCAAAAACACCCGGCGGGTGTTTTTCCCACGGCACACCTTACACTATGTCACGGCACACTAGTGTGCCGCGGCACAGTGGTTGAAAAACACTGACTTAGAATACCATATTGAGGAAGACAGGACGTATATGTCTGATGGCAATAGCAATAAGGCTTATGTACCGCTCCCCAGTCCTTTACATCCCTTTCTAAGCGGTTTACAGAGTCAGCATATTACCCCCAGCAATCTTGATTCTCCTTTTACCGGCCTCAAAAAGATGAAAGGCCCAGTCAACCTTGAGCTTGGTGAAATTCAAATTGCCAAATTGCAGGCAGCCTGCAGTCAGCAGAAATAGCCTGCAGTGCTGCATTCTAACCACTGTGTCACCACGGCTCTGATATTGTATCTGTATAATGCCCAGCGACATTCATGATGAGATGAGCATCCATAGAATTTAAATAAATGCATACATACAAGTCAGAGGTGGTATTCAGTAGGTTCTGACCAGTTCTGAAGAACCAGTAGCGGAAATTTTGAGTAGTTCAGAGAACCGGTAAATGCCACCTCTGACTTGCCCCTATTCTCTGCCTCCCAAGTCCCAACTGATCTGGAGGAAATGGGGATTTTGCAGTAACTGTCCCCTGCCACGCCCACCAAGCCACACCATGCCCACAGAACTGGTAGTAAAAATTTTTGAATCCCACCACTGATACAAGTGCACATACATACACGTCTGCTTCACAAGTTGCACTATTTGCCAGTTTCCTTCTGGGTGTGATTCAAGATTTATAGGACATAAAACATGCTTACTTGAGGGACGATGTGTCTCCCATAAAATCTGCCTGGCCAATTTGATCTTGTAGGATTGGCATGCTCCAGATTCTTTCAATTAAACAATGCCGTCTCTCAGAGACCTGCAAAACTCCCTTTCTGTAGCCATTACCTGCCTTCTGGAAGGTTCCCCACAAGATCCAGATTTCCTCCATTCTACTATTGTTTAGAACAGCCCTAATGACCAGGGTCTTCACCCAGGCTTTCACTGAGAGAGGGGGAAATCCCTGACCTCATTGTGCTTCACATTTCAAAAAAAGTTTTGTTTTATTGCAATTTTTGTTTTTGTTTTATCTGCTGCCTAGAGTCGTCAACAGCTGGTTCGCATGCAAGTTAGGTAATTTATTACTAATGCTTGTTGTTTAAGAAAAAAACTAAACTAGAAAATTCTCAAAACCTGTTTTTTTGAAAAATGAATTTTAACCAAACAAGCAAGTTTATATTATATACAAACACACACGCACACACATTTCTATGTATAGATAGATGTATAGATATAATAGATGTATAGATATATAATAGATATAAAAACCAAATAATGGATATTGTTACAAATATTTTAGATTACAGAGGATCCTCAATTTAATGATGGCAGTTTGGACTGGAATTATCATTGCTAAGGATGGGTTAATAAAACATGATGTCACATGACCATGATGCTTAGCAATGGTAATCCTGACATTTCCAGTTCCATTATTAAGCAAGGACATCATTGTAGATCTCTTGATAGTTTTCCCATTGACTTTCCTTGTTGGTAGCCAGAAAGTCCGCATGACTGTGGACACTGCAATAATCCGAACTCTGAGGATCCATTGAAGTACCACTTGTTCAGTTGAAAGTTCAAATGATTGTAATGGGAACCATAGGAGCGCTACCCAATCAACTTACTGTCTTCAAATCTCGTGTTCAATTTAAAGCAATGTGATCCTGCTGATAGCAGGAAAGAATCAGACAAAGGATAGATACCTACAAAAAATATGTGTCTTTTTTCTTTCCCTCTCTTCCCCCCCAACACTGACTGAGAGAAGTAGAGGAAGAGATTTCAAGAGAGTACTGGCCTACTAGCACAATCAAATTGCTTTCATAGTGTAGAAGAGCAAACAGCGTACTCTCTTACAATCCCTTACTACACAATATATCTGCTCTGCAAAAAGAGAAAAAATACAGACAACATGTATTAATTATAATGGGAATCAGGTGACTTAGGACAATGGGTTAATTACTTAATTACTCTGGGTACATCCCTCTTCCACTGGCATTCACTTTAATATCACCAATAATCTTCCACCCCATATAGCCCTATCTCCGTTCATTGTTTACTTTATTGTGATTTTGCCTCACAGGTTCTATTTGCCCAGAGGGGCTAAATCTATCCTTTTTACTGGTGCAAACTGAGAATTTAACCTGGCTTTGGAGGTTATTGTCTTCTTCATTGCTTATTTATGCTGTATCCCTGATGTGGAAAACATTGCTACAAACTGTTAAGTAATTGGAAGCTGTAAAATCAGTATACTTGTTCTTCATATTCCCAAGTCAAGATGTAACACTCTATACTTATGCTCTGCACATACACGTTTTTCCTTCTCAGCAGGTTGATGGGGAGAAATGGAGAGTATCTTTCATTGTGTTCCATCAATCCCCCAAGAAATCTAGAAGGCATCACTACACCACTACCACCTAGTGTAAGATTCTCTTTAGTTTCCCTATCTTAAAGACATCTTTCTTCTTGTAGATCCAGTTACAATAACAATGAGCTGAGTTTACACCGAGTATTTGTGCCAGGGAGGGCTAAGGTAAGCAAGCCAGCAAGGCTTCTGAATACAGTAGCATTATTCTTCCAATATGGTCCAAACTATTTGCTGTTAATATTTTCAATATGATACCGCTACATGGTATCTTCTTAAATAAGATCTGTAAATAATATTTTGCTGGTGTGTTTCATACTTTCAGTGAAGCACTATGATTTAAAATTTATACTTAAAAAAATATTTATTATCTACAAGCATTTCTGAAAATTAAATTGTTAGAGATAGACAATTTCCAGAATGGAAGTAGTTATACTATTGATAGTGAGTTGCTGATTCAAGGGTATCTCTTAAGCTGTTATTTTATTTCTCAGTATTTTGGTTCTGTCACTTGACCTACACAAATCTCTTACTATTTATTAAATTCAAGTCCTGTTGTGTGTTCAGCAGGACCCATTTTTATCTAATGGTATGTTTAAGTATTGCGCCCATTGCAAATCTATGCTATCAACAACATAATTGAGGGTGGGCTTTGTGTATGTATTAATTATAGCAGGGATGTACAATATTAAAAGGTTTTATACAACTGGAGGATATGTTAGAGTCAGATTTGGCACTATTCAGTGTAGTCCTGGTAACACAGAAAGACTTCATTATTTTACAACCAAATAAATATGTGTAAGGACCACTTCAACACAGGCATTCTTTTAAATGCAAAAACTTACAATCACATATCCTGTAGACAAATACACATCACAATATTTGAATTGGAGCCATTTGGGAGATTTGTGGATAATAGAACGGGAGGCTTAAAAAAACAGAGGGGGGGGGAGAGCACAGAAAACCACTTTTTGTATGCCAAGAAAACTTAACGAAAAAGTTTGTGTAATTTTCCTGGAATCAAGTTCAAATCAAAGGCTTTACTTTTTCAGTAAAAACGACTAAGAAGTGAAAAACTTTATCTGCCAGCAGATGGCATATTCAACACACTTGATAATATTTTTCTAAGCTAGTACTGCAACCCTAGAAATGAGAAACACTGAAATTTAACTATGGTAAATTTTATGGAACGATTACCAGCTCTGACAGTGTTATTTAACTTTTTCCATTGCAGTTAGGAATTAATTTTCAAAAACGTCTCCTATGCCTGGAGTTATACAAGTGCTCCAATTGCATTTAGCTAAGTGTTGCTTTCCACCCAGCTATAGGCATCTTAGCTATTTAACAGTCTCCAAAGAGGATGTTTGATCAGATTTAACCCCACCCCCATGACCACTGCTGCACTGAGGGGGGAGATTATTGCAACATTCAATCTGAGTGGACACTGTTTCCCTGGTGGAAGAGTAATGGAAACGCTGGATCATGTTGTATTGTACTGCTCACTTTATGCTGACGCTCAGCAGGAGTTGCCTCCATTTTTAATCAAGCTCCCTGGTTTTAAGTCTATTTACCTCCAGCTGTTACTATCAGAACAATCTGACTATATTTGCTGAATATTGCTAATGATTGCTCCACCATCCGTATGATATGTCTATGCTGCAATCTTTAAGTTCTTAGATAGATCTTATATGGTCCCATCTATTTTATCTGTAGCTGTTTATCTATTGATTGTCTATATTTATGCTTTAAGTGTATATGCATTTTACTGATTTCTATTAACCTGTTTATATTCAAGAATTTGCATTTATATTTATTTAGTTATGCTGATCAAGGATCATAATAAAACATTCATTTATTCTGGCATCGCTTCTAGGGAGTTATACATTTGTAAAAACTGTATTTTCAGCTTACAGAACAATCATCAAAATATAGGTATGAAGTTTAAGTTGATACACTATTACAATACATTAAATGTATTCTATCTTTCAAGTAGAAGTATCTTTTGTGTCTCTTTCATTTATGTTCTTTTGTCATAAACACAGCCATTTTAGAATTAAGCAGCATTAATAATCATTCTACTTATTTCCTTTGTATAATTTTATGAGCAATCCCCAAAATTTTATATAACTTTTGGTTTCAGTTGACTCAAATATCATAAAGTTCTAATTAATGGAGATTAGATTTTTTTTTTAGAAACAGTTAAGTGGTAGATCCTTGATAAATAAAACAGATCATACAGTGTGTGTGTGTGTGTGTGTGTGTGTGTGTGTGTGTGTGTGTGTGTGTGTAAGGGACAAAATGGCTCAGTGGCTAAGACGTTGAGCTTGTCGATCTGAAAGGTCGGCAGTTTGGTGGTTTGAATCCCTAGCGCCGCATAACGGAGTGAGCTCCTGTTACTTGTTCCAGTTTCTGCCAACCTAGCAATTCGAAAGCACATAAAAATGCAAGTAGAAAAATAGGAACCATCTTTGGTGGGAGGGTATCAGTGCTCCATGCGCCTTCGGCATTTAGTCATGCTGTCCACATGACCATGGAGACGTCTTTGGACAGCGCTGGCTCTTGGGCCTTGAAACTGAATGAATACTGCCCCCTAGAGTCGGGAACAACTAGCACATATGTTCAAGGGGAACCTTTACCTGTGAGTGTGTGTGTGTGTTTGTGTGTGTGTGTGCGTGTGTAAATTATCTCTCTCCATGCCAAAAATATAGATGCTCTCAGCTCCATATACATTTTAGGCAGGATGTTTTTTAAATCTTCTAGGCCAGTTAATAACCATGGAATTCACAAACAATTCCCCAATCTTCAAGCAGATTATTATGCTTAGCTTCTAAATTTAGCCAAGGCTGACTATATGCTGCCACCTACTGAAGCATCTAGATTATCATAATGTTCCAAGAAACTATTTGGATTTTTTTTAATGCAGATTTTTTCTTAAAACAGCATTATCTCAAAATTCATGTCATGGAGGGTTAGTTTTACCTTCCCAAATTTCTATGTGCATTTAGTTCAGGCTTGTTCTTTCAGTCTTGGCCAACATAACTGTGTGCTACCAAAGGCTGGACATCTAATTTTAATACTTTTATATTCAGGTTAGTATGTTAAGCTTTGAATGTATATACACAATTGATACCAGGTTATGAAACTAGAATAAAGAATGAGGGTGTTCTTCCAGACACATAGCATTTATTCTCCATCAATACTAGGTTCTCTATTCACATAAAAAATGTTTTGTCTTTGTACTGATAGGTAAAACCTTTGACTAACAACTCAAGCAACATTTTTTTCTTTCTATTTCTTTTTAAAAAGGTATGTCAGTAATTATTTCCAGGGCAAGTTTACTTGATAAGATAGACATGTAAGATTAATCAATCCCTATATAGTATGTACTTCTGTTTTAAATTTCTTTTTGCTAGTGTTTAAACAATCCTTTTAATCCAAATAAATAGACATAATTATATAACCCTTTAAAATATAAGTCAACACTTTGTCTGAAATGGTACAGTGTTTTCTACTGAGCGGGGATTGGACAGAAGACCTCCAAGATCCCATTATTCTATTATATTCTATCTTATCCCCAATTTGGATAAATTTTGTTCCTTCAATATTAGTTCTTCTCTTGCTTCAGAATATTAGAATAATTTGAAGGAAGGTAAGCAGATCAGGCATGGAGTGTCAATCATATGAGATAATAGTTGTTTGCATACATTCACAGCAGCTATACAGACATTTACTACATTAGGGTGATAAAACTTTTATTATAAGAAGAAATTAGTATGAAATTCCTTAGAATATCTTGGGGCATGTAGCTAGATTTATACTAAGGATGTACAATAGCATTTCTAAGAAAGCAGCTACTAGTATACATATTACACAACTGAAAGCAAAATTATATTAACTTAGTTTGTGGCTTTTATGTTAGCTCTTTCTCTACTTCTAGAAAATAATGACTTTTATAACAGAAAAATAAACTGATATATCAGTTTTGCTAACTGATACCTGGCAGAAACACATAGGATTTGATTGGTATTGTGTTAATACCGCTGTTTTTCTTGTAATAGTCAGATTAAGTATCACTAATTAACTTTGAGGTTACAAAAATATAAAAATAAAATTATCTTCTACACTAGATGGTGCTATATTACTTTCAAGAAAATAATCTCAAGCTAAGAAGAAATTGTATAATGTTGATTTCATATTTGAACATTTACATTGCGATGTTAACCCATATAAATGGTGACAAAGGCAATACAATAAATTAAAACAATGTACTATAAAAAGATAATTAATGTTGGCAGAAATTTCTTTTGTAGAAAGTGAAATATTGCCATTTCCAGTATGACTTTCTCATCATTATTTCCAAACCGTAGCGTACAGCCTTTCTAAGCAAACAGTTATATTGACAATCATTTGTTCTTTCTAATTTATAGCTAAGAAAAAAATCTTTTAGTATCTGCCTAATAAAATGAAGGTTACTCTAAGGTTCCAATAGTATATTTTTAGAAACTAAACATATGCAAAATTTTCACATTTCAAGGTATCTGTCATTGCCAAGCCATTTTTTTTATTTTGCCACCATTAATACATTTATTTACAATTAGAACAATGTAGCTAAGTAGAATTGATTCTCATTAATACAAGGCAGTTATACAGTTAAAGTTATGCTAGTGGTGGGGCTGTGATAGGACTCAAAGAGGCAGAAGGATATCAAATATACAACCACCAAAAGGATATTGACAGAACATCACAAATCAGTCTGTGCAGCTCTTCTAGCTATCCAGATGTGCAGAGGAAAATATGCCAAATAAGGATAGGGCATTAACCACCTTCATTTCAGTCACACTGTGCTTGAAAACACTTTAGTGCATTTATACCCTCTCTTCTTTCTAGGAACTGATGGCAAAAATAGGCATGATTGCATACCCTGAAGATCAGCAATGTTGACACAGAAACCAACCAAATTAGGTGATGAGCATCAGTCTTCACCGGGGCTTGAATTCTCCTATCTCCCCATTTCAGCCTAACATACCAAAACTCAATATGATACTGGTACTGCATTTATCATATTTTCAATAAAGAACAGCTGGCAAGATGCCCTAATATCTCTCTCCCCTTCCCAATGAGCATCTGAAGCAGCAAATTTTCTATCTTTTTATTATTGTGGATGGGGGTACATTAATGTCCATCATTTCTTTTTTTCTTTGATATCTTTCCCTCTATTACAGGATGAGGGTGTGGTAACATTTTGCTCATGGAGAATTCATGCCAGATGCTTCTGTGCATGAATTTTACTCTTTCAAAAGACAATGCCACAAAGTCTCTTAGCTATCCCTAGGCTGTTCCAGCTTTTAATATTATCTCCCCCATTAGTACTACTATGGTTTACATGGTCTGGTTTCCTTCTCTGTACAAACTGCAACTTACTATCATTTGTCAGGGTGGCTCTTAGTTGATGAATTTATCACCCTGTTTTCAGGAATATGGAAGGTACTTCTATTTCCATTATTTTTCTATTGTGCGTCTTGCATGAGCTGAGCTAAGCAAATACTGAATACGTCAGCAATTCCATTAATCAATGATCTTCAGTCCTGGAACAATTCAAATAGTCTACTGATCAGTAAAGTACTTCCTTAACTGTTATGTTAAAATAAAAAGACTTAAGTTTAGCTGTACTGCTCCCATTCATAAATGAACTGCAGTTAACATATAGTCACGGTGACAAAACTATATATCCAAAAGGTTAAATGCATTTATACCCTATCTAAATTAAGTTCTGTTTCAATCAATTTTTCTATTCCCCCAAATAAAGAATAAACCAGATTAGTTGATTAATTCATCAGTATTCTGTTTCTTTGTTAGTCTGTTAAGAAGCAAAACTACCAAAGAATATGTATTTCGGCATCCTCTAGTCTAGAGCCTAGACACAAGTGTACTAAACCAAAGTCACATCATCTAATAATTGAATGTGAATATTAGTCATGGAAAGAGAAGACCAAGAAAAAAAAGGTCTCTTGAACATCTGAAAGGAAGTTACACCAAATTAGTTCCAGACTTAATCTCTCTTATTCCAGTGGGCAAGCCTCAAAAGTAAAGGATTTAAGTTACAGAAGAGAAAATTTGCTGAACATAACAACAAATTCTTAACAATCAAAATAGTTCAATCAATTGATGGTAGACTCTTCTTTGCTGAATGTATTCATAGATTGGACTATAATGTTTGGGATGCTTTAACCTGGGTTTCTGTTGTGAGCGTTGAAATTAATGGCCTAAAAAGTCTCTTTCAACTGCAATATCACCCAATCAGTGAAGATATCCATATGAGAACAGCATAATAAACACACTAAGTTCAACTGGAAAAAAGAGCTTCAGAGTATTGTTACACTGAGCTTATCTGCTGCTAAAAGCATATACAAAATTGAGCTATTTTGACTTCTGGTGATAAATGTTACCTTTTCTAGCACAGAGAAAAATATAACACAGTTAAAAGCCTATTGGCTTCTAAAAGCAAGCATACATCTGAGTCTTATGTGTGATTACTAAGAAATCAACACTATTTATCATTAACATGTGAGTAATCAGTTTTCTCTTACATTTCACTACAAATAGTAAACTGATTTATTCATTTTTTAAAAGCGAAGTTAAACACTGTTTCCCCCATTGATATCAGTTAAGAACTGTTCAAGCACTCCAGCCACAAATAATGCAGGGCAGCAGCACAGGGTGATTTGAAACCTTCTTTTTGGAATTAAGTGACTCTGATTTCAAAAAAGGGAAAACAAACCTCACACTATGGTAATCTATATTTGTGTTGCTTGGGCTCTTTGCCTGGCTGTCTGGCCCCACATCATCAATTATGAATAGCTCTGTACAGCTGTAGCAGTACCAAGTGTCATGGGCTTGTCAGGGATTTTTGAAAAAAATAACAAAAAACACAGCTTGCCATTTGATTGTGTCTTCTTAGTTTTTGTTTTTTTTAAATAATCCGGACATTAAAAAAAAACCTAGCAGCAATAGATATTTTTAAAAAATGTATAAGGTTCTAAAGATTTTAATAGTTCTTTTAATAGAAGCCATGAGAAAAACAAAAAAGGAACATCTTAAAATATCGTGACTCTGCAAAAAAATACACAGTTATCTTTTGCATTCTGATATTTTTTAATTTTTTAAAAAAATATTTGGTTGAAGGGAATCAGATGTAAACATAACCAGACCTTTCTGAGGAAAGAAAGGAAATATTTCCATATATTATATATAATTTATAGAGAGACATAAAACATCATGAGAAGAGGAAGATGAAACCCAGTCTGAAATCAGGTGGGGCTAAAGTCCACTTATATAAATAAATATCCAAAAAGCTACTTTTAAATAGTCTTTTAAATAAAATGTTTATTTTAAAAACTGCTTAACAAATGCTAAATAATTAAACTACAAAAATATTAAGACATCATCAAGATTCTGCCAATATGCAACACTTCAATAATTGCATCTTTTCCCCAATTTCCTACTCATTATTCTAAATACATTTCCACAGCTATCACAACTGTAACGTTACAAGAGATATAATCTCATGTTTTATACACAGAATGCACCAGCTGGTACCTTACAAATTTATATCCTGTATCTCTTGAGAATACACAGATTTGCGGAAACTACATTTCTACAGCACTCACTCACTTCAAATTTATTGAAATCTGGTATAAACTAAAACTTTAGTTGCTTTTTTTTTCTTCAAATAAACTTCCAAGAGATGTTTCACACTACATTTGCATAGTATTACAGAACTACTTTAGAATATACTATTTTGAGTGAGAATTTGTATGAGAAATTTTCAAAAAGCCTGTTATTTCAGCATTTATAAATTACACTTGAAAAACTGAATGTAATTCAGTACTTTGGGCAATTATATTTGCTATGATTTTTCACTGATGGCATTGAGTAAATGTGTGAACAGAGACATATTGTAGATAAAACATATTTTAAAAGATTCGTTGTAGATGTTTCCATGATGAGTTCAGGAGAATGAAGACAATTAAATACATGTATTCCTATCAGAAACTCTTATAAAAAGAAACATTACCACTTTTAGTGGTTAATAGGAATTCAACCTGAGAAGTCACCAAAGGAACATAGTTTAGAAATCCTAATTCACTGGCAAACCTGGGAATAAAAAACCAGGAAGAAAAACTGATTTATTGTTTAACATTAATGAGAGCAGTGCCCAATAAAACAAAATAGTCATTCATGCATTCTTATCTCCCAGGAAAGGCTCTGTATGGAAGGAGACCACAATAGAAAGAAAAGCTTGCAGCACAAGTAGGTTTCTACATATGTTACTGCCTACAAATGACCTAGGTCCATGAAGCTCTTCCCAATATGTTACTTACATATATGTTTGATTACAACCAACATCATTCTCAGACAGCATGAAGTATATCCATGATGGGAGCCTAACACAATGGTACCAAGTAGAATGGTAGGAGACACCAGATAGGAGAATAAAACGGGCTTATTTTAACTTAGAAATTGGGTGTCTGAAATTTATTTCACATTTTCTTTCTTTTAAGGGCAAATTATTTTACAATCTCATATTCATTTACCATTCCCCCAATACAAGAAATTTAATATTTATGAGAAATTGAAGATTGTCCATAACTATTCCAAGTGACTATCTGTAAATCAATACACTTCCTTTTAATTTATTGCTGAAAAATTGGTGCTGGTATATTTCATAATGTTTCTCTGAGAAAGCAGAAGCTACGTCACTTCTAATCATTATCTAAGACCTAAAATTCACTGCTGTGACAGCATTTACGTTGGTCTCTGTATCTTGTATAAAACTTATATTTGGAGTCTAAGGATTCTTTTTATGCTATATTAAATTAGGCAGTATGCAAGTAAGGACTTCTGTTCATTTTTACTTTAAATATGTAAAGTTGTTGGCTGAATTGGAACCACCAATTCACAGAACCACAGAAAGATAATGTTTAAAATTTCACTCTAGTCATTTTTGAGATTCATCTGTCTGTCAAAATGAATTCCCCTTCCCCTGTCTTCTGTACCACAACAAGGATTTCAGCAGGAATTTCAGAAAAAGTTTAAATCTCTTTCCAATGTGCAGTGGCACAGATCAGTATAGGATATGTTTTCTTGAAGGTTTAAAAGCAGAACACTCAGCTACATGCTACATATTTAATGTTAAAGAGAGCTTGACCCTAAAATGATTTTCTGATCATGCAGGAATGAAACATTATGATTCACACATTGTTTCCTATTTGTTAAAGTGTAGTATTATTTATGACTGATTTCAAGACATCTTTGAGAAGTGCACAAATAGCTGCTATACATTACCAGCTGCATTGCCTGTGATTAAAATCTATTAATTTATAAAAATCCACACAGGTTAAACCATGGCAAATAAAATATTTTTAATGTTTTGGGTTGGGGAATAAAATAATATTCAATAAATGTTTAATACTTCTGAATGGAATAACTACCAATACCTTCAACTCTTAATCATAGGAAAAGGATAGTCAGGAGGCAACATTTTTGAGAAATAACATGATATATAGTAAATCCTGTATCTGCACTGCAGTTTTTCAATTTTTTTAGTATATATTTTTGTCACTGCTGCTGTCGGGAGCTGCTTTAGGATTCTTTTGGGGTTTACAATACAGTTTTCATATGATTCCTATTCCAAATGGAAACACCCAAGGACAGAAAGAGGCTGGTTATTGCATATTAATGAAATATTGTGGTATTAATGAAACAGCTTGTCAATCCCTGACCCTACGGTACAACATACTATTGATTATAGCATTATTCTTCTCAATCCCTTCCTGAGCATTTTGAAACTCATCAATAATCTAAACCAGTGGTTCCCAAACTTGGCAACTTTAAGACTTGTGGATTGATATCAAGCAGAGCTGGCTGGAGAATTTGGGAGTTAAAGTCCACAAGTCTTAAAGTTGCCAAGTTTGGGAACCACTGATCTAAACCATTAAATCTAGAAGTGCTAGGTCACACAGAGAATATAATGAGTTAATCAGTGTTCTCTCAAAGAATGTGAACACTGTTTAAGCTAACGCTGGTTCTAGTACAATAGAAATTGTTCATACCATACATAGAAAAGAGGAAAAATAATATCATTGGTAGTATTCTCTTATCTGCTTATCCATTTCTGTACATCTATGTATGACTATTAACAATTGTTTTTTAAACGGAGTAGTTATTACAAGGAAATGTTTTCTGGTGGTAAAGATATCATAATTCTTGCATTTAAAAACTATTTGCAAGCTGTGAAGATAAATTCACAGCAAGTTAATAACTTTGCAGCCAGAAACTTGTCCCAATAGCTATAATTATAATTTCATGTTGCTGAGGTATCAAAAATGGAAGATTTTTTTTTTTAAGGGAAGGTTGCTGCTCTGAACTCTCAGAAAGCTCTAGGAAGCATATCACCTGATTCTTTTCTGATTTTTGGTCTGGATGTGGACCTAAAGCATTGCTTGCAATTGTGGATGACATTTGGGAGAATGAAATGGAGTAATGCATCCATACTTGCTGTCTTTGATTTTTCAGTGGTTTTCATTCCATCTCCATGGTACCTGAGACTAGCTGCTAAAATTGTTTGCCAGATGTACCCCTTCTAAAACCAGGAGGCACCACATCCAATACTCAGGCTTTGACCTCTTCCTGACTAGTGTGATCTGCTCTACAGAGAGACAGCATATTCAGAATATTCAGAAGATGTAACTGGTTCAGTATGTGGCAATGCAATATGTTCATGATAAACCTTAGCTCTGATGGGTGCACTGATTCTCAATATGCTTCCTGGTGATATTCACTGCTACGGTGATCACTAATAAATGCTTCATGGCATAGGGCTATGACATTTGAGGGACCACTTCTCTACCATGGTCTCTACCCAACCCATTATGTCCAACAGATGGATCATGCTATGTTATGATTCCATCAATAAGAAAATGTGAAACTCAGAAAATGTGCCTTTTCTGAAATATCACCAAAGGTTAGGTTGGCCCTGACCCTTCTGACCTTCTGGAAAGCACTCAAGACCTTGCTGTTTTTCCATGTATGAAGGTTGAGAGATTAGGTGACCTGATTATATACTGCTTGTATTAATTGTATGCCTTTTGTTTTGATTACATGTAGTTCTTGATTTATGATTACAATTGGGATTAGAATCTTGGTTGCTGAGATAAGAGATTGTTAAATGAGATATCCTGGCTCTCCTACTTGAGGTCATTAAGTGATTGCATAAGTCTTCAAGCGAACTACAGTGGTGGAGGAGGCACTTGGCTGGCTATAGGGGTCAGCAGTATGTGAAATCCTCCACTTACCTTTTATTCCACAGTCAATGCAAGGCACATCCCTCCTGCAAAGACTGCCTCACATCATTCTGCAAGCAAGCACCAATTTTTAAGGCCTCCCAATGCTGGTGAGGTGGGATACATGATTTTAAGCTCTATTTCTGCATTCATGAAAGGATGTAAGATTTCCCTCATGCACAGATCAGAACTTTTCCAGTGAGGTGCAAAAAGAAAGCTTAAATCTTGAAGATTTCAGGTCCCTTGCTGTACCCTATCAGAAAACTCCCTTTCTGTGCATGGAAGACAGCTGACATTGTTCCATGTGGTACAGAAAGGAGCTTGAATCGTGACGAGGCCCTTTTCTGTACTCTAATGAGGTGCAAAAGTGAAGCTTAAATCATAAAGATCCAAGTTCCATTTCTGCACCCCACCAGAGGCAGTTCTTTCAGCCAGTCCCCAGAAATGATAGGGAGTCCTTTCAGCAGGGAGCAACTGCTTGCAATGTTTCCTGCCAGATTCCCATGGCTTTCTGGGGAACCTGTCAGCGAAGATTGTAGATAGGGATCATATTAGGGCAGGGTACTTGGTAACTAGCTGTAAGTGTGAACAAGTTTCCAAGTGTCCAAAATGTGATCATGTGACTGTACGGGGGAGCATAGTGCAACATTTTATGGTGGCCGGAAGCAGCTTTCCAAGATCATCATAACCACAAATGGTCATAAAACAACCAGTCGTAAGTTAAGGACCATCTGTATTTCTTTTTTTGATGTTTATTTTATTGTCAATCATTTTACTTTTACTTTGTTTAAACTTCCTTTTTCTTTCTTTCTTTTATTGTTGTAAACCACCTGGAATAGCCCATTGTAAGATAGGCAGAAAATAAATTTAATATTAATAATTGATTTTATTTCATTATGGGTATTGATAGTTTCATTCAATTGGCTGCTAGTTGCTTTACAAGATTAGTAGCCATATAAATCAAATTAAGGAAATCAATGAATAATAGATTATTGGTCAGTTACAGCTATAATGCTTGAGTTGACATGAGTAAAGATTGTTGGCATTATTGTGAGTTGGAAGAAAAATATCCAAGAATCAGGAAACAGGAAGGAGAAAATGGATGGACATCCATGGAAACGGATGTCCATAGTTTTTGCAGTGCCTTCATATTTTAAGAAATATGAACACAGTTTTGCTTCTACTTCCAATAAATTGCCATAGAAGCAGGAAAATAAACAAAATAAGACTCATTCAATCAGACAGGTTTCAGTCTGGACATTTCCCATTTCTTAACATTCTTTTTAAACTTCAATGCTCAAAATGAAATAGATTGTCATTGATGCATGATCCATTTGTGTTATCTAGGACTAAATGACACTATCTAGTAAATTTGTTTAAGACTCTATTGTTCTTCTAGGATTTCATAAACGATTAACATATTAAATAAAATTTAAAAAATTGATTTAATCTGATATGTATGCTATAAAGGCTCCGTTTCACAAGTTAAACAGTTTTTCACATACACAAGAATTTTACTAATGATTATGTTTTGAAATTTTAAAGAAAAAATCTATTGAAAACTATATCCTGTTTCACATATTTGCTACAAACTGCTACTGTACAAATTTTCAATTATAAACATTTACAGAATTTTGTAAAATATTCATATATTTAAATATGTCACCTCTCTTCTAATCCATAAAAAGAGATTGGATGACAGCCAATGAATAATATAGACAGACAATTCTATCAACAACAGAAATAATAACTTTAGCTATACAGTATGTGCTAAAAAGGAAGAAAAATACTTGGAAAATTATTTAAGTTCAACACTAAATAAAATGATTTTATATTATATATAATAATGGTAATGAAAAAGCCCACTTCAAATATAAATACACTGCAGATTCTCAAGATAAGTTAAGAAATGGATTGAAAGGCTTTTGGTTTCATTCTCAAATTCAACTGATTTCTTGGAGATAGGGGATAAAGTCACCTATGTAAACAAAATGATATGAACTGAGTGGAGAGCAACTGAATAAAAGTTAATTGTGATCAATCCTGAATTCTGATTTACTTTACCACTGTGGAACTGCTAAAATCAATTTTAGTATTGGTGTAATAATTAACAAAAGAGTATAGGAAATTAATTAAGCAATAAACATAAAATGTTCAACAAATTATGAACTCACTAATCTATTCAATCCATTATCAAACACATCATTTTTGACATCAGGAATGGCTCTGGGAAGACAGTAAGAATTGAGTAACTCTCATCAAGACACATGGCACCATAAAATTAGACACACATTCTTATTTGGTTTTCAATTTTATCTATCTATCTATCTATCTATCTATCTATCTATCTATCTATCTATCTATCTATCTATCTAATCTATCTATCTAATCTATCATCTATCTATCTATCTATCTATCTATCTATCTATCTATCTATCTATCTATCTATCTATCTATCTATCTATCTATCTATCTATCTATCTATCTATCTATCTAGTTTTATCATGTCCTATTTCATACCAGAACAGTTGCTTTTGCTTGTCTCATTTCTTTCCTTTTGCTACATGACTAATTTCCTCCAAGATTCATGACAAATAATGTTCTGTCCCATATTTAGAAACTCATCATTCTTCTCTCTTCCATTACAGGTACCCCTTGACTTATCACCACAATTGAGCCAAACATTTATGTTGCTAAATGAGACAGTTGTTAAGTGAGTTTTGCTCCATGTTACAAACTTTCTTGTTACAGTTGTTAAATGAATCACAGCAGTTGTTAAGTTACTAGCACAGTTGTTAAGTGAATCTGGCTTTCTCACTAACCTAGTTTGTTAGAAGGTGGCAAAAAACCCTAGGACACTGCAACCATCATAAATATGAACCAGTTGCCAAGCATTCGAATTTTGATCACATGACTATGGGAATGCTGCAAGAGTCGTAAGTGTGAAAAATGGTCATGAGTCACTTTTTTCAATGCCATTAAACTTTGAATTGTCACTAAATAAATTATTGTAAGTCCAGTACAACCTGTAAGTTTCTCAATTTTCATCATAAACAGTAACATAGTTTCAGATCTCTATTAATTCTACTAATTGAACAGACATCAACTTAATTCAAAATAATATTTAAAATGGCTAACAAGTCATCATTCTTATTCATTATTAGATCTCCAAACAGACTAATCACTTTTTTCTATCTTCTCATCACTTGTACAATTCTTAGAGCACTAATGTTTTTGACGCTGTGAGTTCTAATAATTACATTAGTTTTCTGAATTTTGTATTTTTGTCTCTGAGAGTGCGGGCATACTCTAGACTCTATCTATTAAACAGTGGCAGGTAGCAATACCCAAATGGCATACCCACTGAATATATGTCTTCTATGTTGCAGTGTCTGCCCTCTGGAACATCATGAATTCTGAGATTCATTGGTTCTAACATTCCTAGCATTCTGTAAAAAAATGAAAATTGAAATGGGTTTATCTCTAGGTGCTATTATTCTATTATTATTTTTTATTGTTTACATTGGGTTTTTAATATTAGCCATCCAGAGTTATCAAACCATGATGGGCAGCAATATAAATGATTAAATAAACTAATTAACTCTGATAAAGACTGTCAAGCCATTCCTTCTCATAGTTTGTCTGATGTCATAGTGTATCTCAGAGACAAAGACTTTCACCAATGTTTTTGCAAGATAAAGATAATGTAGACCCTACAGTTACATTCCTGTGACATGCAGTATTTCAGTTTTGGTCAATATTCCAAAAGCAAAAATGCCTAATTTTCTCAAACTATTCTATATAACATAGGACCTATAATTTAGAGAATATCTTGCAAGTCAATTATTACAACTATTATAGCCATTAACCCATCAGTTTATAATGAATGCAACATACTGCATGACTAGGTTCAGTTCTAATATTCCCTAGTGTTTATTTCACTATCTTCATTCCAGATCTTTCCCTGAGCCACATAACCTGCCTTTGCCCAAATAGCAGTAGCAATAACACATAGACTTATATACCGCTTTACAGTGCTTTACAGCCCTCTCTAAGCAGTTTACAGAATCAGCATATGTCCCCCAACAATCTGGGTCCTCATTTTACCAACCTCAGAAGGATGGAAGGCTGACTCAACCTTGAGCCTGGTGAGATCTGAACTGCCAAATTGCAGTCAGCTGGCAGTCAGCAGAAGTAGCCTGTAGTACAGCTCTTTAACCACTGCACCACCGCTTTTGTTGAGTCAGCCACCAATATCTCCCAAAGTGCCTGTTATCCAATTTAACATTAACCAGTAGGATATTGCAAACAAAATGAGAATATAAGAAAACAAGAAAAATATCAATTCTTTCTGCATAATCTATGAATGAAATGGGCAGTCTCTACATTAGATAGATAGATGATAGATAGATGATAGATGATAGATAGATAGATAGATAGATAGATAGATAGATAGATAGATAGATAGATAGATAGACAGACAGACAGACAGACAGACAGACAGACAGACAGACAGACAGGTGCAGGTAGGTAGGTAGGCAGGCAGGCATGCAGACAAAACATTTTGCAATTTAGATTTTTATGATAGCTACTAAACACTGAGTTTATTTGTCACACACAAAATTACAGCTAATATTCTGAAGCAAAGGCCTAAAGTAACACTGCAGATTCCATTAATTTGAATCAAACTTTAATGGGAATGTATTTATCTAATTTATATAGTCACCTATCTCAATAGAATGATTCTAGGAGGGCTGTAACCATTTCAAAACACAAAGAACAATACATCTATCCCAATAAAAAGCATATATAGCCAATCCACAGCCAAGGTCTAAAAACAAATCCACACTCCCAGAACCACTATATGGGTTCCACTAAACATCCCATTCTCCACCACTGATGACACAGCTATATCTTTAGAGCCTTGTAGAAGCTCAAGAGAGTTGGGAAATGTTTTTCCTTCTGGGCCCACTGGATTATATATATGATGTTATATAACATATATATGTTTTTAAAAAACATATATATGTTATATGTTTTTTTTCATTATTTTCAGTGTCATCTTTCTTATATTTTGCATTACATATAAAATTAACCTTTGAAATCTGTACTGCAAAATAGGCAATTACTACTTTTTGTACTAACCAACCTGACCCACACATTGAAAGTTAAAAATGATACCCCATCTATGGAATTCCTGTACAATAATTTCCCAAAGCCAAATAAGTATGTGTATCTTGAGCTACCCTTTCAGTATATTCTGTTTAAGACCTTTTTCCAGTTGAAATATTTGAGCCCAAGCTCTGAACTGCATTTAAAAGGTGCCATTTAACAAGGTAAGTGATCAATATTTCAGATAAGTCTTAGCTTCTTCTTTATTGCCCATTGAGAAGACAACTGCCAATGTTCATTCCAATGTTCATATGCCATTCTCATTAATGACATTTCATTGAATTTCATATTTCAAGTTTTGAAGGGAAAAAACCCTGAGAATTATGAAAACCACAAAGAATGGAATGAGTGAAAGGTGTTTGGTTTTTTTGAAATGATTTCAACAGCCCATGGTCCAACAAACAGCTGATTTAACAAATGAGTTCTCAATCAATGAAGCACTGAGGCACGTAAGAAAGGCAAGTCAAAACCTATTATATTCAAAAGCATTGCTTAAATTCCGCTTCAGCACACTGACCCTGTTGCTCAATACTAAAGATTTTACAAGTCTGTTCCTTTCTTTTTTTCTCAGAAACATTCCAAAGAGCTTTTGTTTTGGCGTTCACTCAGTTGCACCTCACAATTAACACTGCCAGACTCTTCTCTAATCAATTATTCATAGAGATTACTAGCATATCTTTTGAGCACCTTAACTTCACATCAGAAGAGTGTGAGGGGTTGACACATGCATGTGTACATTACAGAATAAAGGCAGACTCTAGGCAGGTTTTAACGCTAAATGAGAACAAGGCTAAAAGAAGTGAAATCAACATTTTCAGTCAAAGCTGAGCTTCAGGCAAGCTGCAGGCAGCGCACAGCGTGAGAGAATTTGGCTCTAGAAAATGCCCATGTGTTGACAGCTGAAGAGAGTTTGAAGGCTTAATGGGAAGAACTGTTCTATCAATGATACTCTTACATATTATTCTCCTACTGGATTTACTAGTCAATGACATACAGACATGTATACCATATTTCCCCAAAATTTTAATAATGGCAAGCACAGCTGCATCCAATGTAAGTGAAGGCAAAAATATTTATAAGAACGCTTGATAACAATAATAATTTCAGGGTGCATCTAGTTACCCAATCACTACAGCCTGTCTGGGTTAAATGTAATGTTATTCTAGAGAAGCATATCAGTTTATATTACAATTATACATTCTTGATATATAATGATACAATTGACTAATCTGGATATGTTTATAATTAAAGAGCCGAGGTGGCGCAGTGGTTAGGGTGCAGTACTGCAGGCCACTTCAGCTGACTGCTACCTGCAGTTCAGTGGTTCAAATCTCACCGGTTCAAGGTTGACTCAGCCTTCCATCCTTCCAAGGTGGGTGAAATGAGGACCCAGACTGTGGGGGCGATATGCTGACTCTGTAAACCGCTTAGAGAGGGCTGAAAGCCCTATGAAGCGGTATATAAGTCTAACTGCTATTGCTATTGCTATTGCTATTGCTATTAAAAAACTAGCCACAAAATAATGGGAGATTGTAGAGTAGATATTGGCACTGAAGCAAGATGGCTGGTGACTCCATAAAAACACACATTTAATTTATAGGTCTGTAAGAAAAAACTAGTTCAGCCTTCTCTAGTCTGATGCATCCATATGTGCTGAAATACAGTGGTGGGTTACTAAGTGGTTTACTACCAGTCTGCTGAGAGAGGGTGTTTTGTGCATGCACAGTTTAGTGAAACTGCTCTGCGCATGCGCAGAAACATGCCAATGATGGGAGAAGAGACCAGGGAACTGGTTCGGGGTGTGGCAAGCCTGAGTCACAGTGACCCACGCCGCCAAACCACTACCGGTTTGGCGGAACCGATCCGAACCGGTAGGAACAGATCATGCCAGACTAATCTTATTGCATTTTTTGATAATGTGACAAAATTAGTGGACCAGAGGAATGCTGTCGATATAGCTTACTTGGACTTCAGTAAGGCATTTGATAAGGTAGATCATAACCTACTACTAGGTAAAGTAGAAGACTGTGGGTTAGACAGCATCACCACCAGATGGATTTGTAACTGGCTGATCAACCACAGTCAACATGTAGTCCTCAATGGAACTGCATCTTCATGGAGGGAAGTATGCAATGATTTGGATAAGGGAATAAATGGGGAACTCATCAAATTTGCAGATGACACCAAACTGGCAGGAATAGCCAACACTCCAGAAGATAGGCTAAAGATACAGAAGGATCTTGACAAACTTGAACATTGGGCACTATCTAATAAAATGAAATCCAATGGTGAAAAGAGTAAGGTTCTACATTTAGGCAAGAAAAATGAAATGCACAGGTACAGTATAGGTGGTACCTTGCTCAATAGTAGTAACTGTGAGAGGGATCTTGGAGTCCTAGTGGACAACCATTTAAATATGAGCCAGCAATGTGCATCAGCTGCCAAAAAGCCAACACAGTTCTAGGCTACATAAACAGAGGGATAGAATCAAGATCACGTGAAGTGTTAATACCACTTTATAATGTGTTGGTAAGGCCACACTTGGAATACTGCATTCAGTTTTGGTCACCACTATGTAGAAAAGATGTAGAGACTCTAGAAAGAATGCAGAGAAGAGCAACAAAGATGATTAGGGGACTGGAGACTAAAACATATGAAGAACGGTTGCAGGAACTGGGTATGTCTAGTTTAATAGAAAGAAGGACTAGGGGAGACATGATAGCAGTGTTCCAATATCTCAGGGGTTGCCACAAAGAAGAGGGAGTCAAACTATTTCCCAAGGCACCTGAGGGTAGAACAAGAAGCAATGGGTGGAAACTAATCAAGGGGAGAAGCAACTTAGATCTGAGGAGAGATTTCCTGACAGTTAGAACAATTAATCAGTGGAAAAGCTTGCCTCCAGAAGTTGTGAATGCCCCAACACTGGAAGTTTTTAAGAAGATGTTGGATAGCCATTTGTCTGAAATGGTATAGGGTTTCCTGCCTAGGCAGGGGGTTGGACTAGAAGACCTCCAAGGTCCCTTCCAACTCTGCTATTGTATTGTGTTGTATTGTATTGAACCCACCACCAGATCTGGGGTGCTGAATAACCAAAAATAGGGATGTGTAAATGTTTTGTTTTGTCTTAATATTTGTTTTTGCTGTGAGAATGTCCACATGGTAGGTAGTCGCATTTGTGTGTTTTACGTATGTGTTCTGTGTTTTATTCTGTTAAAAGGTAATTCAAGGCAGGTATGCATATGATATGTGTATATTAGAGATTAATCTTTTAGGTTGTCTAAATGCAAACAATTCAGATACAATGTTGGTGTGTATAGCATCTAAACTAGCCATACCCTTACTGGGATTCGAACTAGCTGATGAGAGCTAAATAGCTTGAAATAGATCTATACTAGTCTCCCTTTATTTAAATATCAGCACAAATTTTAAAAAAACACGAATATAACAAAGGCAACAGTAAAAATATTGGGTTTATGTCGTGATGGACTCTTGTGACGAGCCGATTGACAGAGAATGGAAGCAGTTAGCTTCCTCCCATAATTGGGGCATACCAGGGGTTGTGACTTTAAATATATATATATATATATATATATATATATATGTATATGTATATGTATATGTATATGTATATGTATATGTATATGTATATGTATATGTATATGTATATGTATATGTATATGTATATGTATATGTATATGTATATGTATATGTATATGTATATGTATATGTATATAATTGTTTTCGTAGATTTTCACGGGTGTAGGTATGCTGGTCTTGTTGTATTCAGGTCTTTTCACGGGAAAAGACCCGAATACAACAAGACCAGCACGCATATATATATGTATGTGTGTGTGTGTGTGTGCGCGCGCGCACGCACGCATGTATGTATATGTTAGTGCCTAGGATTTCCAGATTCAGAAGCAGTATCTATCATATTTAAACCAGGTACTGTGTACAAATAGGGAATGCCAATAATAATCCTACTTTTGTTTTCACAGTGACATAAAATACCTACTGTTTCAAAAAAAGATGCCAGGCAAACTGAACTTCAATCTGACCCAGTAACAAATTTTGGAATTTGTTAACATCTTTGTGCAAATTATAGCAACTGAGAATGTGCAGAATATTTGAATTTAATATACATTAGTTTTGAGTCTGAAACAGTTTAAGTTCCAAACCATCTATTCTGGAAGTATTTTGAAATGAAACAGCCCATTTTGTATATTAGGCAATTGTTTGCAATGTGAAATGGTAAACTCTGAATTTGAAATAATTTTTTTCCCCCCAGCATTTTAGAGTTGGGAACACATGGCTAAATATATGTATTGGTGCCTTTTCACTATATCACCAATGGTTGTGAACCTGAAGGACTCCTTCACTTTTAGCTTCATTCTTTAAGAATGAATCTATTTGGTGGTGTCAGGGCATTCATTTTCCTGAGTAACTGATTTTAATTTTATCTGGAAATATATTCATTCAGTGAAAGTAATTCTCACTAGCACTACTTAATTCTGAAACCTAATCTAACTATTTTTTAAAATGGTGTCCTTTTTGAATCCTTTATTACAGAAAGCATATCCCACAATATTTTGTTTCGTATTATAGAAGAGATAAAGGCCAATTAAGAGAAAACAGTTGTTACTTATTACGAATCTGTAATTAGCCTTCAGTGGCATAATACATGCAACTGACCGATTCAGTTTTTCCACCCATCCCAACTAATAATAGACTTATCTGATGACCATCGTAATAATAGCATAACTAGCTTCTCTCTCTTCTTTGTCAAACAAATCATTAATACTTTTATAATTCATAAAGTAATTCCAAGAGTGTGTATAAAATTGAATCCTGTAGATTCCCTTCAAATCTCCACTTGCAAATATAATTTTAAGGTCTATTTTTGGATGTATTTAACAGTACATTGCAAAACATTTTTTCACTCTTTGTTCTATTTTTATACCTTATGGTTAGTTTTAAATGCCCCTTACTAAGAAAATGAATTGCCTTTAGCTAAATGTCTATGAGTGACGTATATCGCAACATGCAAGTTGATCTCACTTTAAAAATACACACATAGACAAACATATACATTCCATCCATAGAGTGGAAATAACTTCCAATTATTTGCATGTAAGAACAGGTTGTTCTCTGAGAATCTGTTTCAAAACTACAGTAATTGGACTTACAGTATTTATTTGCCTTGAATTTGTGTATTCCATTTTAAAGCTATGGATGCTGCTTGGTTGCTTACATATACTCTTAGCTGCATATTGTATTTTCCCAATTTTTGAAGTGTCTGGTCTTGTTTCTTTAAATTGTTTAGATGCTTTTAGTGTTTTCACTTTTTTGTGCAACACGCTATGGTTAATCTTATCATTTGTGTTAGTGGGACAACGGCATTTAAAGAAACCTTAAAGTGATAATCTTTACAAGGATTGCTCCAACTGTGTTTCCCCCCCCCCCTTTCCTTTCCTTTTTTCTGCATTCCTTCTATACACTTTATAACACAGCAACAAAGTGAGATGAATCCTGATTTGACCTTAAGTGGCTTGCTATTCAGCTGAGTGGTTTCCCTGTAGGAATAAAAGCTGACACTGCTTTGCCTGAGTTCTTTCAATCAATATTAGTGTGGGACAATAAACATTATATAGATATGAAATAAAAGCATCCCTATTGATATAGATGGATAGACAGGCACATTCCTAGTTCAGATCTTAAAAGGTTATGGCAAACAGCAAGTTATGCTTGGCTGGGATTGATGAATTTCCATCACTGGTTCGCTAAATAGATACATGTGTATTTAATCCCAACATTTTAACTATTATAATTTAGCCTGAAATTAAATACTGTACTATTATTACAAGAATAACATTTTTAATTTTTTGAATATATGCCTTGAAATCTAGTCAAAATTATTATATATAATAATAAAGAAGCCGGGGACAATGATGATATACTATCATATTATAAATATTCAGACTTCAATTATAATATTTTTAAATACGCAAACATAAAATAGTTTTCTGATTTTTTAAAAAACCCTTATTTTGCTTCATAGTGTGCACACAGTTTTGCATATAGCTGTCACAGAATGTTCTGTCATATCAGTGTTATGATTAATTATCAAAAAATTAAAATTACATATTCCAAAATTCAAAGTTTACCTCTTCAGAAAAAAATGGCAATAAAGTAACTGACACTGAAAAAAGCCATAAAAGTTATTTACAATTTTATTAGTATTTTAATTGAGGTGTTTCCCGTTCCAGCAATTCTTATTGTCCCTCTTATATGCTTGTTTAACACAGAGAGAACTGCTTCCTGCATTGAAACTCAATGGACAAGACATAGCATTTTAACTATATACACCAGTAGGGTTTGGAATAGATTTTTTGGGGGGGATTAATTTTTTTCTAAACATTTTTTGATGTTAATCAAAACTAAACAAAAAATGTCATTTGAAAATCACTTAGAAAATGTTAAATACAGATTTATTATCACAACTGAGCCCAAAATTTCTGTTTTTAAGCCAAACCTTTGTTAAGTGAGTTTTGCCCCATTTTATAATTTTTCTTGCCATGGTTGTAAGTGAATCATTGCAGTTGTTAAATTTGTAACATGGTTGTTAAGAGAAACTGGTTTTCCCATTGACTTTACTTGTAAGAAGATTGCAAAAGGAGATCACATGATACCAGGTTCAGTTGATCTACAGGACACTTCAACCATCATAAATACTTTATGAGTCAGTTGCGTCGTAAGTGTGAAAACAGTCATGAGTATGAGGACCCAGATTGTTGGGGGAGATATGCTGACTCTGTAAAAGCTTAGAGAGGGCTGTAAAGCACTGTGAAGCGGTATATAAACCTAAGTGCTATTATTATAAATCACTTTTTTCAATGAAAAGATTTACTGATTTTTCTTCAGCTAGTTAACTTCTCAGGACAACAATAGATAGAAATATAGCTTCCATATGCAACTCCTTTAGAAAATTGTTAGAAATATTTCAGTAGCAAGACTATATTAACACAAATATATACTAGACAGAGGGTGATGGGTCAGCTTATTTTACCCTCATTTAGAGGATGTTCTTTCAGAGTCCTAATTCCAATATATTTCATCCAAGGGAATTAGATCATAAAGGCTTGCTAATAGAAAGGTTTATTAATGACTGCCCAAAGTCATCCAAGCCAGCTTTCATGCCTAAGGCAGGACTTGAATGCATAGTTTACTGGTTACCTGGTGCCCAAACCACTAGACCAGAGGTGTCAAACTTGATTTCATTGAGGGCATCAGGATTATGTTGATCTGGGGGGCAGGCGGGAGTTGTGGCTGGAGTGGGCATGGCCAGCTCGACATCACACGTGTCGGGATGCCTTTGGTGGCCAAAGTGCTCTGCCAGTGAAATGGGCTCCCGAGTTCCGTTTTCAGCTGTGATGGCCTCTTGTAACCCTCTGCCAGCGAAAATGGTTTTTTGCTGGCAGAGGCACCGTAGGCCAATCCTTCACAAGGCAGCCCAGCGGGCCAGATCTAAGCACACTGCAGCTGAATCTGGCCCCGGGGCATAGAGTTTGACAGCCCTGCACTAGACCGAACTGGCTCCTTAACAGATTTATAACATTAAAAAAAAGATATTTTTTTTTTACAAAGTTAATAGATCTTTAATGAGCTGGAAGTCCTTCTCTATGAATAACAATCGTGGTTATATCAGGTTTTATAGATTTAAAACCTGAATTAGATTAAGTTCTTGAATACAGAAATGTAAAAGCTCTCATTTTTAAAATAAACTTGTGCTGCAATCTCTGGTGCTCAGTCTTGCATGCTAAAACACACCATACCTGATGAAAAATTTCTACCAGAGTTATCTTCGTAATGGTGTTTACATGACTTTGGATTTACGTTCTTTCTGTATTGGAGAATGTAGCTTCATTATTGCTTACTTTCGGACATTGCAAAATTTTGCCTGAATTGTTACAGTGATTATTATCTTATCACTTGAGAACAGGACATGAACAACTAAGGAGAAATGAATATATGTCTCTCTCTCTCTCTCTCTCTCTCTTTTTTAACATACAGGGTGATCAACCTTTATTGGGAAGATTTTATAAATACCTACATCCCTGCAGGTAACTGAGTGCTTTCCACTGATCTATTTCCTCATTCTATTGCATATTGTTCCAGTACATGGGAGGTTATGGTATCATAATGGACACTACTCTTTCTGAGGCTGTACAAAAACCAAAGTACACTATTAGGTAATGAATCAATATGTGTGGCTGATGGCTAGGGATATCAAAGTCCCTGCAGCTTGAGAAATGGCCCTAAACCCTCACCAACTATACACTTCTAAGTACATATTTGATAGTGGAATATTTTCATTTTACAGTTGATGCATTCTCCATCTCCCTATAAACGAAGACAAACAGCTAACTACTCAATAGAATTTTACATCTACTGTAATAATAGACCCTTTTAGATTCTAAGAAACGAATGGAAGCATGGAGCTGTCTAGGACATAATCATGACTAAAGAAAAAGCCCATTTCATAAATAAATGTTACACAATAGTTTTCAGAAGGGAAGAGAGGAACATTACGTTTATGGCAGGAGAGCTTCCAGTATAAAATGTAGTAAACAAAAATAAATGAATACTATGGTTACCCAGCTGCCTTCCTACTTTAATGATTTGTGCTGATGACATCAGAGCAATAAAGCTGGGTTTTAGCAGCACGTTATCATTTGTGAAGTCTGACATAACCTAAGCATTTCTTTGTAAAACACGTCTTAAAATAACTATCAGAAACTAACCAAATGAATTGTTTTCGTTTATAGCTTATTGCTATAATATAAATATTGATGTTAAATAATCTCCTGAAACCTATTGCAAATCAAATAATGAGTTAATATAAAATGACAACTTATCATGAGAGTAATATGGCTACTTACCATGCATTATATTGAATGTGTGTGTGTGTGTGTGGTGTGTGTGTGTGTGTGTGTGTGTTCTTTACTACCGTACCACTAAAAATAAAACAGGGAAACCAAAAATGCAAATATCAAACTCATATTTCAATGTCCTTCTAGGGCAGGAATATGGAACTGTGTCTGATTTGGAGACTACACCCAGCCTCCTATTAGTTCTGGTGAGCTTTATAGAGAAAAGAGACTCATCCCTGAAGTCATCCAATTATGAAGCACCTTGTTATCTTTATGTCACTGCATTGAGAAAAATGTCTCACAATAGTAAGTGAGAAGACTTTTTAATTAGGGAAGATGAAGCTCATATGGTTTATTTTTGGGGCCAATTTTCTGTCTTTAAGGAATTTGTATGAATTGAAAGCAAAATGCAGGTCAGTTGCCAATGAGATGGCAATTTTCCTAGGTCAGGTATCTTGTTGCTACTGAGCACTTCCACTAGGAGGAACAGAAGAAAGCACATTAAAAATACAACTTACTCAACCTATACAAAAATAAATCCTCATTAAAAGATAACTTAAACGTTTTCAAATTTAGAGAAATCATTCTGTAGACAGGATCCAATGCCTTATCAGTAAATCACCTAACAGTGGATTACATATAGATATATTTTTAATCTCAACTATGTAAACTGGGTTAGATTTAAGAGATACTTCCTGTAGATTAACCAATCATTGCCTTATGGAATTGACAGCCATGACGAATTTAGCTATTCCAAAGTGGGGTTAGCAGAGGGACCAATTGATAAATATAGAATGGTAGAATCTTCCCTCACCCTTTGAATATTCTTAGTAAAGTGCTACTAAGAATTTATTGCATTTCTTTATATCAACATATAAAGAATCTTCACATAATGTAACAAGAGGTCTCTTCATCCCAGGGATGATAGTTTTTTATCATTACAAAAATGATCTGAATTAGAGATTCCACAATTACATGAATTATTTATATATTCTGAAACACTTGATTTTTTTTAAAAAAGTTTTTAATTTTATATTTGACATATGTGAAGTTTTCTGTATATGCCTATGCGCGAAGAAACACTGTATTTAAATTTATGTTTATATGCATGCTGTAGGCTGGAAACTGGGTGATATTTGGGTATTCACAATTCAACTCTTAATGAGAAAAAGGAGATTGGGAAAACCCCCACTGACACTGTTTTATTTTGAGATTCTGTTAAAAAGTAAACAGAAACATACCGATTAAACTTAACTGTGAAAAACAACACAGAATAAAACACTAGTCAACCTTTGGCACTTTTGTAAGGTTGGTGCTTTGATGGGAAATGCTAAAGATGTAGACCCGGGGGTGGGAATGGGGGATACAGCCGCATTACTTGTAAACATACCCTGTTTTGGTTCCAGGTTAGTGCCAATAAAAGAACATGAACATACCCATGTTGGGTCCAGGAGTTCAGCTTGACTCAGAGGAAAATTTAAACAAATGCAGGAAATAATGTATGATAATAAACCATGGCAGCATAAGTAGAACTAATATTTTAGATCATATGAATATAATCGTTTGATAATTAGGAGCAGTCAGTCTGTTTGACAGATTACTCCAAAAAACCTTGAACCATGAACTGTAGATCAGTACCTATTATTCCTACTACAGCAATCTCACACTTATGTGTCACACCCAGGCCCATGCCCACCGCAGCTCCACAAATGGGAAAAAAGTTGTGAAATGTCACATGATGGAAACGTGACATGGTGACTTTGACAACCGTGCTGTATTTGAATTTGTTATTATTACAGTGGGAGACTAAGAATATGTGAAATCTTGCTGCCAGCTCTGAGATGATATATCCATTCTTAATGGTTTCCAGTTCTGTTCCCATGAGAATCCCAGGCTTTTGCCACAGCCTTATAAGGCAATTGCTTTATTTCCTCTTTTACCCCTTACATATTGATTAGCAATAACATCTTGCCATTATCTTTGATTTTATTGCTACAGCCCTACTCTAAAGGTAAAGAAACATAGTTATGCAGTCACTGAAAAGCTACCCATGGGAGACAATGCTTGTTAATATTATTGTCCAAGGTGAAGCTCAGACAGTTGCTAAGCAATGTTTAGATTTAATATCAAGAAATCCACTTAGTTACATACTAATTAATGTTGGAGGCTATAATAATAGATAATAGATATACAAATATAAAGATAAAAAGAAAGAGGGAAAAGTTATTTCAAAATTGAAATCCCATATAAGAACAGATATATTTATGTGGAATAGATGTACCACAAGGCAGTTTAATTAAACTATCTTACTTTAATTAAAATTAATACAAATGTTATTACTTCAGAAGTACATAATTGCATTATCAAAAACATCTAAGAATTAGACTATTTTTTATGCTTAGGTCTTATTCATTCATGGAATCTAGAAGCTGAATAACATCCTTTTCCCTAGCTATTACTCCTATTATCTTACCATAAGAGCCTGAACATGACATCTGTTATTATATTGCTAAAGAATTTGAAATAGTACAGTGTTTGTAACTGGTTTAATTGTTCTGTTCCAATGAAAAGTGTATGAATTATATTGCTTCATACACAGAAAGAGATTAGGAATCAGAGGTGTTTTGGAAGAAGCAAAGGAATGAATGCTAATTAGAATAATATTGGCAAATTCCCTTGACACCTTAAGTTTTTAGCTTCTGGAATAGTAAGACTTGCATTCAATAGATTTTAAGTAATTTGAAGAGGCATTAAGAGATCAACAATCATAATGGTGAGAAATGCAAAAGCATAGCTTACAGTATTCAACCCTTAAAACAAATTCAGCACAAGGCGTCATATTCTGCAGTTGTTTTTTCCATTTGCAGGAATGCACAAGAACACAAGGGAATAACCATCCCACATCCACCACTCATTCTCCATAGATGCCCGTTTCCTGACTTAATTCCTTTTCTTAACCTGTTTTAGGGTATTCATGTCTATAATATTTGATTAAATATATCATAGAAAGCATTTTAGAGAATTATTGATAGAGAATATACTAAACTACCTTAGCCATGAATTTTATTGTATGAATATCTATGGATATTCTCAATCATCCAGGTCAGTTATTATGTGAGGGGGTTTTATATGTTTTTTAACATTTTCCACTGTTTCTAGATTATTTAGATTTAGATTTTTTTAGATTTTTATTAGCATTTGTAGGCCGCCCTTTTCCCTGAGGGGACTCAGGGCGGCTCACATAAAATCAGGGAAGGGAAAGTACAACAATGACATAGACACATATAATAAAGTAATAAACAACATACATTCATCATTCGGGAGGGGCGGCTATCCTTGTCCCCAGGCCTGACGGGCTAGCCAGTTCTTCAAGGCTGTGCGGAAGGCCTGGACGGTGGTGAGGGTCGAATCTCCACGGGAGTTCGTTCCAAAGGGTCGGGGCTACTACCGAGAAGGCCCTCCTCCTTGTAGTTGCCAGCCGGCATTGGCTGGCCGATGGAATACGGAGGAGGCCCAATCGGTGAGATCTAATTGGTCGCAGGGAGGTAATTGGCAGGAGGCGGTCTCTCAAGTATCCGGATCCACTACCATGCAGGGCTTTATGGTTGACTAATAGCACCTTGAAGCGCATCTGGAGATCGACAGGTAGCCAGCGCAGCTCGCGGAGGATAGGTGTTATGGGGGTGAACCGAGGTGCACCCACAATCGCTCGCGCGGCCGCATTCTGTACTAGCTGAAGTCGCCGGATGCTCTCAAGGGCAGCCCCATGTAGAGCACATTGCAGCACATTATTATATTGATTTGGCTTTTTATATTATTTTTTTATTGTCTGTGAGGCGCCTAGAGCCACACATTGAGATTAGTGACTATATACATTTAAAAAATAAGTAACAATAAATAAATAAATAAATAAATAAATAAATAAACAAACAAAGCATGCCTTTCTATTCACCTTTGGTTGTTAGTTTCGGGTTTTTGTTTTTGTTTTGCTTACAACACATTTCCCATACTGTCATTCCATCACATTGAGTTTTGTACTTCCATTGTAACGTTTAGCATCACGCCCTTATTTTTAAGCTACTTAAAGCAGCGGTCTCCAATCTTTTTAGCTTTGCAGACTGTCGGGTGGGGGGATAGTTATGCTCCAGCATATACCTGCACAACTCCAGTCATGCATGCCCAATGCTTGCATAAATGGAGCTGCACTCATGGGCTCATGTGCCGCTTCTGTAGCCCATTCAGAACAGGCAGTGGTTTGATAGTGGGCCATAGCCAAGAGATTGGAGACCCCTGACAATTACCAATCAGCTTCCCAACATTCCATCTTACAGTCAGGTGTTTTACAGTCAGGTGTACAATGATTTTTGTCCATCCAGCCTTCATGGTAGGTATCTCCCTCTACCCTCCCAATGAAGCTTACTACAGAAATAACAATTACACCCATACAGTATAAGGTCTTTTTCAGTAAAAGTCAATATATCATAATCAAGGAAGAAGAAAATTCCCTGCACAATCCAAACCATAATCAGTAATTGTTATTAAGAGCTCTCATTATACGGTTGCAAGTGTAATTAGAGTGTTATACTCTCACAGGATGCAGTGTCCAGAGAATGCTAGAAGGCTTCATAAATTAGTGCCAAATCAGTCTCCTCCCCTTCACCTTGAATGAGTATTATTTATATTTACATATATTAAATCAAAAGCTGATCAGTCATTCCTAAAATTGGCCTAAAGACTATCTACAATTTCATGTTGGTTCTTGATTTTTATTATCCATCTCCAAAAATAAAAGGATTGAAGTTAGCCATCAATAATTCTGAACATTATCTGCTGAATCCTGCAGATTCCAAAACATTAATAATTCAGCACCTTATGGGAATGTTGTCATGGTGGAGCTACAACTTGTCTGCAAACGGAGCTCAGGGATGTTCAATATGATCTATTCCAGCGTATGTGCACAATTGCTACATTCATCATTAAACAGGGAAAACATTATCGTTCTTAACTTATGGTTTTTAAGGTATTTTTTTAGTTTACACAATAAAACCTCTTGAGCATTAAAAAAATAAATAAATCCCAGGCTTTAAACATCTATTGCTATCTAAATCAGTTTTAAAAGAGGAGGAACTATTATCTCTAGATATATCAAGCTTTTTTCACAAATGAGCAATTTCTGTGATTATATAAACAACAAAAAATGCCATGAGAAGAGAAAGCATTAGCAATCAATTGCATAACCCAAGTTATGGTTTATAATATTATATAGCATATAGCAATAGCAGTAGACTTATATACCGCGTCATAGGCCTTTCAGGCCTCTCTAAGCGGTTTACAGAGAGTCAGCATATTGCCCCCAACAATCTGGGTCCTCATTTTACCCACCTCGGAAGGATGGAAGGCTGAGTCAACCCTGAGCATAAACACCGTAATAGCTTATAAACAAAAAAAAAGTTATAAAATTGAAAAGTCAGTGAGTACAAACAAAACATAGCCATTTAAAACTGGCAGAGATGCCTTTGCTTTGTAATACAAATATTACAGAGCATTTAAAAATAAAAACCACTCCAAAATGTTGCAAATTATTATTATTAAAAGCTGTTCATGTCATTTAAAAAAATATTTTAGAAAAACAAATTCCACATCACAAACTGATTAGAACAAAGAATAAATCTGAGGCTGTCATTTCTAAAGCATTAACTGCACTGAATGCAAAATGCTTAACTCATGAAAGGAGAGTCATAGGTTTGTATTTCATTCTTTGTTAAACTGTTGCTCCTAATACAGCACTAGATGCTACATTCATTGCTAAATAGCAGCAAAAAATGTTTCTATAGGGTTACTGGATAGATTGCTATACATAGTAGTTCTCCTCTGAATCCTAGGTTTTGTAAAGCATCTGGCATGTATTCAATATTGCTCGTGCTATTAAAATGATTTAGAATTATACTTAGCAGGTTTCAGAGATAGCAGTCTCTCCTAAATAGCTGTTTGAAGTCTATGAAATGCAAGATTACACACACAAACACACACACACACACACACACACTCCTCCCTTTACAGGAGCTATTCAGTGTGACATGACATACATTTTTCCATACACTTGCTCCAGCTCCTGCAACCCAGCATTTCGAAAGCATGCAAAAGCGAAGAATAAATAGGGACCACTTCGATGGGACGGTAACAGCATTCGGTACGGCTTCAACATTAGTCATGCTGGCCACTTGACCACAAAAGTCGGACAACACTGGCTCCCTTGGCTGAGAAATAGAGATGAGCAGTGCCCCCTAAAGTTGAACATGATTAGACAAGCGAAATCTTTACCTTTTAATACAACTTAACCAGGTGGTACTTTACTACTGCAGAGTAATGAAACTTCAGTATTAGAAGGTAGGATCAATGTTTCAAATTCCTCTAAACAATATACTTGTAACACTCCATTTGTTCATAAACACCCCTTGTGCCAGGTTAACTAGAAAATAAACCCACAGGTAACAGACTCAGCTGTTACTGAGGTTCAGTGGGAAAAATAAAGATCCTTCACTTTGGAATACATACAGTTTAGTATGTTTCTTTCCTTACATGGCAACTGAGAAGTGAGAGGGGAAGAAGAAAGGAATTCTTAAATTCACTAGTTCTTTCTCCATTTCCCATACTTTGCTAAAAGGAATAAGTCTGAACCCTTAACTAGATGAGTTTTATTTCTTCAAGTGAGCATGAGCAATTATGACAGCCATATGGAAATTGGAAATTGGAATTGGAAAAGTTTATTTATAGGCCGCCCTTTTCCCTGGGGGACTCAGGGCAGCTTACAACTCATAGGGAAAGGGGATACAAACAATGACACATAAGCACAATACATAATTAAAAAGAACACAACATTCATACCATTCGGGTGGGGATGGATTACAATCTTTAGCCCCAGGCCTGACGGGATAGCCAGATTTTAAGGGCTGCGCGGAAGGTCTGGAGGGTGGTATTCAACCTACACAGGTTTAAAAATTAATCGTACAATAGGATTTCTAAATTGTATATTTATTCAAAAAGCATATATTTTTCCAAACAGAAGCACAATACCATTTGCCCACAACTATCCTGGGCAAAGCATTTCTTTCAGTCCCTTGCCAAATTTTTATAGGTGATTTTTAAATTTTTTATTTTTCCTTGGTGTGACTCCATAATTTCCATCTGCTTGATTCATTTACAAGTTAACTGCAAGTAGAAATTATTTAAATGTTATTTTTCTATTCTTTGCTTTTGCTTCAATCACAGCAAAATACAATTGGTTTGTTTTCTTTGTTTTTGTTATATTTATGAAAAATTAGGACAATAAAACTAATATAACTAAAAAAGAAAAAATACAATAAAGCAGAAAAGAATTATATGAAGAAATGACTTCCCCCTTCATCACAACCCGTATAAATTTTTTTAGTAACATATCACCTTTTCTTAAATACAACAAATGATCTCTCCTTCCTATATTGCATCTCTGGTTCCAGTGGTGGGTTACGACTGGGTACCGTTCCAGTAGGTGTTCCGCAGGGCCCATATGCCCACACGCCTCTTTACCTGTATTTGAGCACTTTGGGGCTTCCGCGCACGGAGCGTACGGCGCCTGCGCAATGCTCCACTGAGCAGCTGGAATGTCGCAGATGGTAAGTATGCATGTGCGTGTTGCACATGTGTGCACGCATACTGCGCACATTAATGTGGTGGATGCCTGGCCCCATTGCACCATACCGGTTGCAATGGGATCTAGAACCCACCACTGCTTGGTTCCCACCAGCTACTCCACTGATAATGATGGCTACCAGGTTGCTTATCTTCCTTCTTCTTGTGCCATATCCATCATCGAACGTGGGCGATCATGATGGCAATCCTATTTTTGCCAACAGCCACATGGAAATGTGTTGATACATACATACATACATACATACATACATACATACATACATACACATACACACACATACACACACATACAAACATATATAGGGGGATATTAGGCGAGGTGCATGCATTCACACATTACATCTATATATCAAATGCAAGCTCTACAGGTGTAATTAAACTGAAGATGAGATGGCAGATCACTTTAAGAAAATACTAGCAAAATGCGGTGTGTGGGGGAAAATATTGCTGTTATTAAATGTAAATAGAAAGGAAGGATTTTTCAATTTTCCATTTTTTCTAACTGAACCATTTTTCATAACAACATGAATAATTAATATCTGATACATCACATGTACAGTACACTTTAGAAGACATTTTCACTTCAAATTTGTACAGTCTTTAATCAATAAACAGAATCTATGTTTCTAATACATGGTTTAATTAATCATGAATTGCAATGTTATCTGTAATCTTTCATCTCCAATGTCCAGTAAAAAAAACAAAAAACCTTAATGGTGGCAGAAAAACATGTAAATTGTTTTGATTGTATCCTGAAAATATTTTTTTCCACATATATGAAACTCCATTTTATTAACAATTGTTCTTACAAAGATTAACATTAATGTTCCGATTCTAAGACCAATAATATCTAACCTTAAGAAAACTGGTATCACATTTACAAATAGTAAAAAAAAAAGTAGAATAAAAACATGCCAGTGAACTACAGTGCAATTAAGCAATAATGCACAACAGGGTGTACCTTAATGGGTCACATTAACCACATGCTCAGGTGTACTGATAGGCAGGAGGGTCAAAAGGAGGCAAACTTCAAATACATGTAAGTGTAGCAAAGGCTCATTAGTACATACAATTACTAGTTGCTATAGTAATGTTCAAACACTGAGACACTGAGAGTAAGAGATGGGCATTGTTACAAATAATCTTCCACTGAAGAATTTTTTTCTTCATTGGCAGATATCAAAAATGACAAGAAAAAAATCAGCAAACTTTATGGTTATATTTCTTCATCCATGTGTTAATTAATCCTAGCAATTTTGGTAGGACTATTCTAGGAGCAGTCAGCTATATAGTTCTGTTGAATCAGACCTAGAACCATTGAGCCAGTGTTCTATCTTACACAATGGCTCACCAGATGCATCTAAGAAGCCCATTAATAGGAGATGAAGGCAAGCTTTTTTTTTTATACTATTGCTCTTGAGCACCTAATATTTGGAGACTGGTTGCTCCATGTCCAGAAATGGTGCCCAATCGTTAAGACTAGTAGTTATTGATTAAACAGTCCTTATGAATTTGTTTAGTCCTCTTTGAAGTTATCTAAATCAGAAGCAACAAATATAGTGCCATGGGCACTTATATTTCACAGACTGATGACATGTTGCATGAAGAAATCTTTGTTTTCCCCCAAGGCAATTCTATATTCCCCTGATGGATAGCAGAGTTACAATAGTAGAAAAGCAAGATTTGGAAATAATTTAGCATAATTCTGGCAGCCACCTCATAAACTTTTGCAGACTTATCTCCTGAAACTTAGTAATAAGTAGCCAGAAGAGATGCTAAAAAAGGGACAGCAATCCCATCATCTATATATGCTATATAAGTTTGGTTTGTATTTTGTATTTCATAACTGCCCATCTCCCTCTCTAACTGTCAAGCACAATTCAACGTGTTAATGGCAGTCTACAAGATCTTAAATCAGTGCCCCCCAATCTTCGGGGCATGAGGGTCAGGTTCCATGGAGACAGGTTCTTCTATGGACTGGAGGAGCTTGGTGTTGCCTGCTGCCTGCATTCCATGGATGGGGCTTTGCTTATTTATATGGCCCAGTTGCTGGCATGCTATGGATCAGTGCCAGTCCACAGACCAGGGGACACGTCTTAAATAATTTTATCCTAGAATGATCACAAATACTCTTCACATGCAAGACAAATTCAAAAAATAAACAAACAAAATAGAATGAAGAGCCCCTATTGCAAATTTCATTTTTTATGACAAAATTTATAAAGATCTGAATGGTGACTCCTCATTACGTCTTTGTAGTTATGAGTCTAAACCATTTATGCACAGTCACATGCACAAACTATAAAGATATTATATATGGTACAGTGCAATTTACAATAATACATCTATAAATAATTTACAGTCAATTAGATGAGAAAATCTTGAACCAGAATGTAGAACAAATGTCACATACTAAGTGTCAACAATTTACTTTCACAAAAAGTATTTATAAAAGAACTACACTTAAACATAAATTAATTAATCATTTAAATGGTGAATTGTGTTAGTTCTGTTGCAATTTCCAACTAAAATCAAATGGTCCAGTGCCTGCGATGGCGAACCTATAGCACATGTGCCACAGGTGGCACACGAAGCCATTTGTTAGGGCATGCGAGGGCGTTGCCCTGTTAGCTCCAGCATGCATGCGTGTGCTGGCCAGCTGACTTCCGCCTTCATTTTCAGCTGTTTTTCGCCAACTGGAGCCTTCAGGAGACTTCCCTGAAGTCCTTTGCTGAACTTCCAGTTTGCCCATAGGGCCATTTTTCGCCCTCCAGAGGCCTCAGGGAAGCCTCCTGAAGCCTCCAGAGCCTGGGGAGGGTGAAAAATGTGCCATCGGATGCCAAAAGCAGTGGGGAGGGCGGGGGTTGTGCGTGCATGCATGCAGTTGTGCACCTAGAATTATGGGTATGGGCAATGCCCATGCATGACTCCCTGCGCTCCCCCTGCTTTTGGCATGTGATGGAAAAAGGTTAGCCACCACTGGTCTAGTGGATAAAGTACTAGACTAGAAGCCAGGAAACTGTAAATTCTAATCCTGCCTTAGATATAAAAAGACTGGCTTGCTGAGTTTAGATGAGTCACTCTCTCACTCAGTCAAACTCACTTCACAAGGTTGTTGTGGTGGGCAAGTGGGGGGTAATAAGGATTATTACACACACACACCAGCCATAATTACATCTTGTGTACATGCCAATGTATAATTCAATATTAGGTTTTTTTATATCATTAAGCTAACTGAATGGAAACAAGTAAATTTGGCCTATTAATATCCCTTATGTTTTCTTTCCCTTTTTTCAAGTGTTCTAAAATGCATGAATATGTAGTTTCCCCACTTTCATTTTTCAAATATTACTTTTTTAAAATGTTGAACAATTAGTAGAAAAAGGCATAGTGAGAATTTGGGGCAATATAATAAAATAAATGGCAGTCAATTGGTTAATTCCACACCATGGAATTTCTTTAATAATGAAACATTGCTAAAATCATCATTATTTAAAAAATGAAAGAGTTGGCTCAGCTTATGAAAATTAGATTTGTAAGTTGTGGTCATTCCCATAATTAAATCTGTGTCACAAATTTGGAAGAAAAATGGACATTGTCCTTAATGCATTTACACAAGTCCTGTCAGCTGTGTAAAACATTTTGCCTACTAAATCTGAATAGATAAGAATTCTATATTTTTTTATTAGCAGGACATTTTTGTAAGAATTGGAGGAGAAGTTTTAAAGGATTAATTTTATATATCATTATAAGAATTTGAAAAGTTTAAATAGAATGGCATCTAGCCTTACTCCCATAGGAGATATACAGCTTCACACACACACAAAGATTAAGAATTGTTTTATAGATATGTATTTCCTAAAGAAGTGTTAACTTTGACTGACACAAAATTTTAAACAGAGATTTATTTATCAACATCCAAGATATGAAAGGATTCCAATTCAGAATTGAAATAGCATATACACTGAGGGTGGGAGGGATGAACAAAATATATATGAGACACTTTCATAAATAGTGACATCTAGCTTCCTTGTGCTGATCTCTGGGGGTCTGGGTCTGGGTAGCACTTGGACAAATGATCTCTAGGGAATGGTGCTGCTATATAGGCTAGACTGGGAACTTAAAGAAATATCTGGGGAAAAGGTAATGTCAGTCACATCTGTAAATGAAAATAGAGTCGTAAAGAGTTGAGATAATCTTGGCACCAAGAATTCCAAGAATGATTTAATTTTGTTTAGCAAATCTAACCACTGAATTTTTCAAAGAACTTTTAATTTAAGAATAGTCCAGAACTCGAATAAATTCTTTTAATGTGCTTCAAAAACAGACACCATAACCATTTGCAGAAGGTTGTGTTTTTTTTAGCATCAAGCTATTAGCACTTCAGTATAATAGGCTCATTATAAATGAGGGAAGAGAGTAGTAGTATAACACTGCAATTTATTTAATACTTCAGTGACTTTTTCAACCTTAAATAAAATGAAATGAAATTTAGGAGACAGGAGAGAGCTCTCATGAAGACTGGCTTACAGGGAAAAACTGGAATTTTATTCAGTTAAGTGAACAGACTGGCAGAAGAGCAATATACCTTTTACCCCAGAAACTCCATCCAGCTGGGTAGAGGAAATCTTTGCTTCAATATAAAGCATAAAAATTAAGCTCCCTCCCCTCCCTGCTGCCTCCTATATTGTAACCATCAGTAAAGTGGTATTTATTAAAATTAGCATCTTTTGCATATTCACAAGACTGTCATGTATTGTCATTGGCAAGCTCTCAAAAATCAGATTACAATAAATTGCTAATATATTCATTGGTGATTGCACAAGTAGCATATAATAAAAACAGCATCAGATAGCATTTTATTTCAAAGTGCAACTCCAAAATGCTTAGCTGTCAGCCTCTGCTTTCACTTGCTTGCTTTCGGCTGCCATGGAAACGGGGGAAGGGCATGGTATTGGGATGGGAATAATTAGTACAGGAGGATTTGTCAACAGGGAGTTTTGTTCTCACCATCGTCTGTGCATGCTGATGGCTGATGTTTGGACCTGGTCAGGCCAACCTCCTGCATACCAATCTGAAGATGCTACTTGGAGATGCAACCCACATGACACCTAAGGGAGATGCAGATTGGGCAATGGGGTGGTGGGTGTTGGAGGGAGGGGGGCTGAGCAAAGTTTGATATGTATGATTTCACGCTTTTCTGCCTCAGACCTTGCTTTACTTCGCTGCTATCTATTCATAACCAGTAAAAGTACTTTTAATTCCACAACCATTGAAGTGAGAGGTTTCTTTCTTGGTTACTGAGGGAGGCATGCTTGACATTTTATTGAGGTACAATAAAATGGTTAGCAGGATAGAAGTTTTTAGATTAAAAGGAAGAAAAGGAGGGAAATGAGGATTTTTAAAAAGCTGCCCAACTACCTTGAATATCAATCAGTGATAACTAGGCAGGAAAATAACCTATTCTCATTTTTACAGATTACTATGTGCACAATAATATAAATGAAGCAGAAAATCAAATTATATAAGGATATAAACAGCCTAGGATTAATTGCATGCTACTAATCCTGATACGATACAAATTTACTCAAAAGTAAATCCTGCTCTATTGATGAGATTACTTCATAATGGAATTGGTTTCTTTGAACCACAATATCGCTAATAATAATCAAATACACTGAATGAATTACGAAAATGTTAGCATACTTTATTAAGTTATTCTCTTGAGGGAAACCCAAATCGCTTATGTTCTACAATTATTCTAAATCCAACTTTTAAATGAGGGGAGGAGATAATGATATTAACTTCTTAACTTAGAAAAATTCTCTGTGGTATAAAATATTCTCTGAATATATGTAAATTGAATTCATCTATCATTACTTATTACCAGTCTAGCTAGAGAAAAAGTTTTCTGTTACAATTAATTCTTTAAAAGCGTATGTTTTAATTAGACCTATGATGTTCTTACATAAGTTATAAATGCACATATATCTGCCTGCAGAACTACAGGAATTCATTTCCAAGCTAACATTAGTTTGAAGCTTTTTAAGCCAGTCATTGCCCAATAATGCAGTCTATCAAATGCTAATACATTTGAATACCAAGAGAATATGTATTCTTTTCTAAGAAAATCCACATTTATATATCCAGAACTCTCAAACTAGCACAGCAATTTCCCTCACAAAGTGTACTTCAACTATATCTACCACTCTGATTTCAATTTTAGCCTTCTTTATCCTCTGACTTCATAATTTAAAAATTAACTGTAATTATGTTTCTATAAGGGAATGCAATCCAGTTGTCTCAGATGTTGCTGAGCTTACAATGTACAATTCCCTATTCCCTATTAAAAATAATCCAATTCAATTTAGTGAACTGGTTTTCAATATTCCAGATGGAGGACAATTTCCCTTCTATTGAAAGCAGTATGCAAGCGGTAAGAGATACCTGTGTCCATCTACTCTCTCTTTGTGATAGCCCTCTTTTATTTCTTCTACTATGTTCTCTCCCTCTCTCCCCTCTACTCCAACGGAGTGCGTTTCTGGTTGATCCTGGCGGTTTTGTCATCTACGCCCCCTGTCTCCTTTGGCGTTTGTGGACTCTGTTGGCTGGCTTATAGAGGGTTCTTCGGTTTGTCATGGGGCGATATAAGACCTGGCAGTGGGCCTTGGGGCCGTGCATGGCCCCTTAGTCTTCCCTCTAGGCCTTCTCTATGCTGCGGCCTTTCCCTCCTTCCCTGGCCCTCAGGTTTGCTTCTACTTCGACGGGGCTTTCTACCTGGTTCCTTATTCACGCCTGCTAGACATGGACATGGGACTCAAGGCACACCATCATAGCCCGCCTGGAACCTGTTGGACCCCTCTTTTGCAATATCACCTATAGTATCTCCCGCGCAGGAAGTGAGAAGACGTGACTCTTCTTCCCCCTTTACATCTTCGCGAACCACTCCAGACTGACTCTTGGCAAACCCACCCACAACTCTATCTGAATTTGCACATCTTTTAACAACAGCGCAATTTTTCTTTTGGTATGGAGAGTACATGTGGTATGTATGTGTGATGAATGATCCCACAGCTTTCTAATTTAATGAATTTTTTCTTAGCCATTGTACGGTATCACTGTATTTTAATTTAGTGGGGTATGTATGTGCAAAATGCTTGGCCGTATGGATGGGGGGACTGAGAGCGCGGCCCAGAGCCCCCACACTGAGTGCACAAGCAGAAGTGGATGGGGGCCCGATCTACCTCTCATCCCAGAATGTATGGTATGAATGGCCTGCCTGGGAGAACGGAGGCCACGGGAGGGGAAGTGGGGTCTACGGGTGCGGGGATGGGCCGGTGCATCCCGTCATAGTTGGGAGAGGGCAGTTTGATGGGAGTTACAGGGCTAGCCATTACCGGGGAAGGAGGGTTCGCTATGTCACAGCGATCCCTCCTTCCGGCCCTGTTAGCTCCACTCCAGGACCAGATGGCGAGAGTTGTCAGGACCCTGGTCTCAGGCTTGCTGTTGCTAAATGCCAGGTCTGTGGTTCACAAAGCTCCCTCACCCGGGACCTAATATTAGATGAGGGGGGCAGACCTGGTATGTATTACTGAAACCTGGCTGGGCCAGAGAGAGGAGTCCCCCTCACTGAAATGTGCCAGAAGGCAACACCAGGGAATGTGCCCAGCCGCGACACCAGGGAAGGGGTGGGGGAGTGGAAGTCATCATCCGAGAGTCACTAGTTCCTCGTAGGATCCCTGCTCCAGAGACTGTCGGTGTGAGTCCCTTCTGGTGAAGTTGGACCTTGGGGGTCAAGTGGGTTTGTTTCTAATGTACCTACCTCCCAACAGCATTATAACAGCCCTGCCTGTGCTCCTCGAGTCAGTAGCCAAACTGGCGGTTGAGTTCCCCAGGCTTATAGTGCTGGGGGATTTCAACCTGCCGTCGCTCGGCGAACGCTCTGATGGAGCACAGGAGTTCATGGCTTCCATGACAGGCCATGGACTTGACCCAGGTAATTCAGGGTCGACTCATACAGCGGGTCACACGCTCGACCTCATGTTTCTCTCAGAGCAGTGGAGACGTGATCTAGATTTGAAGGGCATTAAGATCTTGCCCTTGTCATGGTCAGATCACTTCCTACTGAGGCTTGACTTTCGGAACCAATCCCCCACTGTAGGGAGGGGGAACCGATTAAGCAGTTCCGCCCCAGGCACCTGATGGACCCTATGGGATTTCAGACGGCACTTGGTGAGATATCTGACTCTCTGGCCCACAGTCCAGCGGAGTCCTTGGTCGCTGCTTGGAATATAGCGGCGGCGGAGGCTCTAAACCGGATTGTGCCTTTACGGCCTCTCTGCGGCAGTGGATCCAGGAGGGCTCCTTGGTTTACCGAGGAACTCCGGGAGATGAAGCGCCAAAAGAGACATCTAAAGCGACGCTGGAGGGCTAGTAACTCCGAATCCGACCGAACACAATTAAGAGCCTTTATTAGGACTTATCTAGTGGCGATACGGGCAGCAAAATGTGCTCATTTTTCCGCTCTTATTGCATCCGCAGAATCTCTCCCAGCTGCCCTGTTTAGGATAGCCCGCTCCCCTCTTGAAAGGGAGGGATGCGGACGAGCCCTTACAGGGTAGAGCTGAGGAATTTGTTCAGTTTCTGTCGGATAAAATCGCTCGGATTCGGACAGACCTGGACTCCACTTGGACGGTACCAGCCGAGATGCTGGGGGAAGGTCTGATTGGATTTTGTGGAGTGAGTTTCAACTTGTCGCTCCTGAGAAGTGGACAAGGCCATGGGAGCAGTGAGTGCCTCCACCTGTTTACTGGACCCGTGTCCCTCCTGGCTGGTCTCGACCAGCAGGGAGGTGACACGTGGCTGGCTCCAGAGGATTGTTAACACCTCTCTTCGGGAGGGATCCTTCCCGCACCCTCTAAAGGATGCGGTGATGAGACCCCTCCTTAAGAAACCTTTCCTGGATCCAGCCATCTTAAACAACTATCACCCAGTCTCCAACCTCCCGGTCGTAGGGAAGGTGTTGAGAAGGTGGTGGCCTTTCAACTCCGGCGGACCTTGGATGAAGCAGATTATCTGGATCCCTTTCAGTCAGGTTTCAGGCCTGGTTACGGTACCGAAACTGCTTTGGTCGTGCTGATCGATGATCTCTGGCGGGCCAGGGATAGAGGACATTCCTCTATCCTAGTGCTTTCTTGACCTCTCAGCGGCCTTCGATACCATCGACCATGGTATACTTCTGCGACGGTTACGGAAGGTGGGAGTGGGAGGCACCATCTTAAGGTGGTTCTCCTCCTACCTCTCAGACAGGTTGCAGTCGGTGTTGGTTGCCCCTGAAGAGTGTTCGAAGACTGCAGTTGGTCCAGAATGCAGCCGCGCGAGCGATATTGGGTGTACCTAGATACACCCATGTTACAACACCATCCTCTGCGAGTTGCACTGGCTCCCCATTGGTCTCCGGACGCGCTTCAAGGTGGTAGTCGTTACTTTTAAAGCCCTACATGGTTTAGGACCTGGCTACCTGAGAGACCGCCTCCTGCCACTTACCTCCCAACGACCAACAAGATCGCACAGGTTGCGCCTCCTCCGGGTGCCGTCGACCGGACAATGCCGGCTAGCGGCCCCCCGGGGAAGGCCTTCTCTGTAGCTGCGCCGGCCCTGTGGAACAATCTACCCGTAGAGATATGGACCCTTACCACTCTCCTGGCCTTCCGTAAAGCCACCAAGACCTGGCTGTTCCAGCAGGCCTGGGGCTGTTGATCAATATCCAGCCCCACTTAGACACAATGGATGGTGTGTAATTTTAATTATTGTATCTTTATCTTAAATTTTTAAATGCTTCTTTTATCTTGCCTGTAAGCCGCCCAGAGTCCCAAGGGAGTGGGCGGCATACAAATTTATTAAATTGAAATTGAAATTATGTTGCATACAGTTAAGACAGTAATTAATTTTTTGATATCAGAAAAATTCTGAAATAAGCCAACAGACATGGACATCCAGGTTTCATTTTTATTTATTTTATTTATTTTACTCCGTATCTATACACCTACTATAATTTATCCTAACTTATTTAGCATCTATTCTATCCTAACCTTCTATATCTTAGTTTTGCAATATTTTGTAAAGGTATTTTCTAAGGTATTTTTCTATTGAATTTTATTTTTATGTTATTACTCTCATATTCAAAAGCCTACGAATCTTATATTCAACTCCAACAGATCCCAACAAACTCTAAGCTAGCTTGAATCACTTCAACTTTATTTTAAAAAAATCTTACTATTTTTGTACGTGATTCTGAAGACTCCTTCCCTTACATTTTACAATATTTCTATTCAACTCTTTACCATCTCTTTGGTATAGTAACCCTAGCTCACCTACTTAGTTTACAATTTCAAGCATTCCATCCTCTTGCTGTGTATTTCTACCACTGGGAATTTACCTACGGTAGTCTATCAGATCTTAGATTTAATGTGGTTTCTAATGCAAATAATGATTCCTTTAAGCATGGGTGAGACTAAACAGGAGTTTAAAAAGATTGAGAAATGTTGGTTGTGAAAATTCAGGCTAGGAAGTAGGAATTGTGATATGACAAAATTAAAAGGAACAGTTTTAAAAGTCAACTAATCTTTGAGCTTTGAGTATAAGCCTTGAACTACTACACCCCAAAACAAAAAGCCAAGACAAACAGTGAATGCCTGAACTACAGGATAGTTATAGATTCAAAGAAAGAGTAAGATTAATCAATGGCTCGAGAGAGAGAATGGTAAAAAATAAAAAGGGATCAATTATGCAATCTATGGATGAAACAGATCTCAATTATTTGGCGTTGTGGCATAAACAATACAGAAACTATATATGGAAGAGGTATTGGATAGCAATTCAAACTATTCTCGCTGGTTGATCTTAACAGATTAGAAATATGTCAGAATTTGTCATGTTGTCAAGATTGTGGACTAATTTATGATAACTTCTGGCTGCTGACTTGGATGCTAAGTAGATATCTGAACATTAATGTTCCATGGAACCAACACATTATTATAGAGCTGTAGTAAATAAACAGAACTCAGTTATGAGACTGAGTTTTTCTGTAACAATTAACCTAGCAGCTATACATAAGATTTAATTCATACAGATATATTATTACATACTATTTTTTTCTACTGAAAGAGGGCAAATAATTTTCTTCTCAGATGAGCAGGCAAATCATAGGTTTACACTACAAGTCAGTAACAACAAATCAGAATGTTTGAAAGGTTAATTAAACATGGGAAGGTAAAGATTTATACTTACTTAGATAAAGGGCTTAACCTTCATAGCCAACAAAAAGAACTTCTTATATCAGTTTTCCAGATTACTGTTATTAACATAGTAGTGTGCAATTTATATATACAATTGATGAATGTACAGTATCCATTTTATAAGCTATCCTCATTTCAAGTAATTCAAAATAATAACAAAATTAAAATTAGAAGAATATAACACATTCACACTATAGATCCATACAATTTATAAAGGCAGATATTACTAATTCACATTTGCCAAGTATCCTCAGGAGCTCAGTTTTTGTTAGCTTCCAAAAGCTACAATTTGGCCTCAAGGAGACTGTTCCAAAGTATAAGGACCAAAAGAGAAAAACTGCCAGGGCCTATTATCTTTTTTTAAAACTTCCCATTAATGGGGGACTACCAAAAGCTAGAGATTGTTCTCTGAATGCTTAATTCTACAAGAAGACAAAGGTGGCATGTAGAACTAAAACCATTTGGGGCTTAAAACCAAAACCCTGAATTCCATTCAGAAACCCAAGGGTAAGAACAGCATGGCTCTCCCCCGCTATGATGCGATTATGACGACTTTCATTTGCTAAGATGAAGGCTACTGCCTTTTAAATTAAATGCAGCTTTTCTGTGACTTTTAAAGGCAGCCCATGAAAAATGCCTAGTAGTAGTCTAGGCTACTTAACTCTATGCCTTAATTCTAAGGAATGTCACTACCATGCAATGCCATGTAGACAAACCGCCCAACCACCCAACTTTGCTAAATATCACAAAAGGTTGGCTCCGTCCTTGCTAATATTCAGAAAATAAATAAAAATCAGCTCTTCTGCAAGGATTTTGGGGATGATGTGAAGTAAGAGTGCGCCTGAAGAAATGATCTGGTAATAGTTGGGATTGTTATACTATTTTATCATTATATTGGTATATTGTATATTTAAACCTTGTTACTGTATTAAGTATTTGCTTCTATAGTAATTTTCAACTCGAATAGTATATAAGCCTTAGTAAATAAATAAACCAGAGCATGAATCTCTATTGTTTGAAGAACAGCAACTTTGTCTTTTCTTGTTCCCTAATCTTTCTGGTTTTGTGGACTGACGGGGGGGGGGGGATGGTTCCACACAAGCGGTTGGCTAGCATGCACACAGTTCCTGCCACTCACGCAAATGGAATTCATCTGCAAGTGCTGGCCTGCTGCCAGCACAAGTCGGATGCACACACGCTCACTTGTTTCCATGACCTGGTTGCAAACACCTCATGGCCCATTAGTGGGCCATAGCCCAGAGGTTGGGGACCCCTGTTGTAGCAGTTCAGTCTGACTTTAACAAGCTACATATTCTTCTTCTTTCCAAGTCAAGCTTTGCCTAGGGTGGAATTATATAGCTGTCTATAATCGCATATTGATCATATTTCCACCAGTAGTTTCATATACGTGAAAAAGTACGGGGAAGGATTACATCTTGGGTATTCCATACCAAAGTTCTTAACAAATTGGCTTCTCCTCCCTATTGAAGCCACCCAGTAAGGAAAAAGTGTACAACTACTATACCATGATGCCCCAATTCCAATCTTTTCAGGTAATTCATAAGGATACACTAATTAACAGAAATACATTACTGCAAGATCTAATAATATCAGAATAAGTACACTTATCCCACTTAGGATATGACAACGCTCATGTATTGGAGTGACCAATGCCATTTTCATTCTATATCTAACCCTGAATACAGAGGAAAGAAGACAAAACACTTCCTCCCAGCTTTCTGTAGCTGACTCCTTGCTACATTCTCAATAAACTTCCCAGAGTTTTTAACATTGGACAATTCATATTTAAAACATAAAGGTGCAGAGATGGTTTGCTGAGAAGTGGATCACCATTGATATTTTCCACACAGGACATCATGCTTCCCTGTTCCCTCCCTCAAAGAAATGTTTATCAGATCCATCAGGTCATTCTCCCAAGTGACAGCGCAATGGATTAAGCTTGAAGATGGCAGAGGTCATGCTAAGAAATATCCATTTCCCAAATTCAAAGATAATAGTGCCAGATGATATCGCAGACATTTATGACTCTATCAATAGAGAGTAAACAGAAAAGTCTTCATCAGCAAAATTTTGCATTAGGAATTGACATTTCCTGTCCATCATTCCCTAATAGAAGAAGCAATCTTAAACAAAATTATCAAATGGAAGTGACACTATAAAAGCACAGAAATGTCACTATTTCACTACTCTTGCTTCACTACTTCACTACTCTTACCAACATGGTGTAGACTTAAATAATGAACCAATACCCATGTTTAGTCTAATTTCATTTTCCTCTACCACGTTCCAGGTATTACTTTTGTCACTTCTTTTGGAAAAACTAAGTTCCACTAAGCATCAATCAAAGGAGGCTATTCAGGAGCAATTATTCCAAAGGCTTAAACTGCTTCCCAGTTCCAAGATTCTATCCAGGTGCTCAGTGGAATTACTACCAATAGGTTTGGGGAAAACTCCCAATGTTCTCTGAGATCCATTAGATGTCTGGGAGAAAGCTTTTAATAAGACCATTTCAAGCTTCAGTGGCTACAGGTAGTGACAAATCACATCTAGATCAGGAAGACAAAGGATTTAGCTTATGTCCTCAATATCCAGATCAAACATCAACTTTTTAAAGAGAAAAAGGAAATCAAAAGTACATCTGCATATGTGCACTTGGGACAAGTTCATAGTTGTAATAGAAGTCAAATATACCTAGGTCCTTCCTGAATCTCCCAAAATGAATGGAAGCTGGAGGAATACCAAAACAGTTTACTATAGAGAGCAAGAACGTCAGGGAGGAATTTTGTGAGGTATCTTGACCCTTCACATACAGCCATTGATACTGCAATGCAGTATCCGAAAGCATAGATTCAGATTCTCACAGTAATTGCTACCCCATCTTCCCAGTCCTGGAAATAGTTCTTTTCTACACGATATACCTGCAAAACCATCCTTTGATAAACAGAAAAGGACCATTGGACTTACCTGAAGGGTCGTTTTCAAGGCGCTGCGAAGGAGAGTCCAAGCAAGGGTTAAATACAGCCAAACTGCCCAGAACTGAATTGAAACTTTAAGCCACGCCTCTGGTGCTGACTATCTTCAGATTTTTCAATGAAGACGTGGAACTGTTGCCCGCTGAGAAGTCCAACATTGGATCAACAATAAACATAACCGGAACAAGGCCAACCGGAACATCCAAGGAGAAAACATGATAACAGTGGAGCCAGATCCCAGGGTGGGGTGGACTCTCCTTCGCAGCGCCCTGAAAACGACCCTTCAGGTAAGTTCAATGGTCCTTTTCCAGAGCGCTGCTCAGGAGAGTCCAAGCAAGGGACATACCCAAGCTAAATGTCACTAGGGTGGGAAGCAGAAGCAGACAGGGTCTCTCCACTGGAATGAATACCCTGCAGCCAACGCCTCCCAAAGGCCCCTTCTGCTGAAGCAAACTTGTCCAACTTGTAATTCTGCACAAACGGAGATAAGGAAGTCCATGTGGCCGCTCTGGAAATCTCCTCGATGGGAGCCCGCATTGCCCAGGCCGCGGTGGTGGCAGCACTTCTGGTCGAATGCGCTGTGATATGACTGGGTACCGGCCAGAGCGATGCAGGCCCTAAGCCACCCGCCAATCGTAAACGAGGAAACCTTCTTGCCCTGAGACGGTGGCTGGAAAGATACAAATAACGATTCAGAACGTCGAAAACTGGCCGTACGCTTGATGTATCTCCGTACCATCCTGCAAACATCCAGTTTGTGCCAGCGCTCCTCACGAGGATGCCTCGGATGCGGGCAGAAGTCAGGAAGGATGACCTCATGGGCTCGGTGGAACCAGGAATTAATTTTAGGCACGAAAGAAGGATCCAGCCTAAGGACCATCCTGTCCTGGTGAATCAAACACAAGTCTTCACGAACAGACAAGGCAGCCGGCTCAGAGATATGTCTAGCCAAAGTGATGGCAATGAGAAAAGCGGTCTTAAATGTCAGGTTTTTCAAACTGGCCGATCGGATAGGCTCGAACAGCGGTTCAACCAGAGCCCGCAAAACCACATTAAGGTCCCAAGTCGGGTATCTGTGAACCATCGGGGGACTCAGGTTAGTCGCCAACTGAGAAAACTACGAATGTTGTGATGACGGCCGAGAAAAAACTGACCCACAGGGGCCAGGATGGTGGAAAGCGCAGCCACCTGACGACGAAGAGTGTTGGGCGCCAAACCCTTGTCAAGGCCGTCTTGCAGAAAGTCGAGAATGACAGGAACCGAAGCCGAAGAAGCTGAAACACCTCTGGAAGAACACCAGGCAACGAAAGCCCTCCAGGTAGCGTCATAAATCTGAGTCGTGGAAGGACGACGTGACACCTGGATGGTGCAGATCACTTTGGTGGAAAGGTTGTCCTTGCTCAAGAGATCCCTCTCAAGTGCCAGATGGCAAGTTGTAGCCACTGAGGCTCTGGATGTAGAAGGGCCCCCTGACAGAGAGTTATCTTGTATGGAGGAATCCACCACGGATCTTGAACGGAAAGACTCACCAGATCAGCAAACCAGGTCCTCCTGGGCCAAAAGGGAGCTACCAGAAGGATCTCTGCTGCCTCCGCCAGGATCTTCCTGATGACTCTGGGAAGGAGGGGTAATGGTGGAAAGGCGTAGAACAGCTCTTTTGGCCAAGGGCAGTGTAGAGCATTTACTCGCTTGGCCCTTGAGTCATGAAATCTGGTGAAAAACCTGGGAAGATGAGAGTTGACTGCTGTGGCGAACAGATCGACTTGGGGGCAGCTGAACTTCTGAACTATGCGTTGGAACAGATGTGGGCGCAGGCACCACTCCGAGTGGTCAACAGTTGCCCTGCTCAACCAATCTCCCTGGGTGTTCACCGTACCAGAGATGTGCTCCGCCTGTGTGGACAGCAGATGGATCTCCGCCCACCAACCTAGGTTGTCAGCTTCCGACATCAAGGACCTGGACCACATGCCCCCTGGCGGTTGATGTGCGCCTTTGTTGCGACGTTGTCCATCAGCACCCTCACGTGACGACCCTGAATGCCCGTCTGGAATCAAAGCAGGGCCAACCAGACCGCCCTCAGCTCCAGCCAGTTGATGCTGTGCGATGCCTCGGCCGAGGACCACCTGCCCTGGGCTATCTGGTTGCGGAAGTGAGCCCCCCAACCATACAGACTGGCATCCGTCGTGATGGTGAGCCGGGTCGGTTCCTTGAATGGAGACCCCTTCTTCAGGGCAGGAGACAACCACCACCTGAGCGAGTCATGCACCATCATGGAGACCGGTATGAGCCTCGGCGAGCTGCTCTCATTGGCTCTTTGATAGGGCAGAAGGAGCTACTGGAGGGGACGAGAGTGAAGACATGCCCACGGAATGATGGACAGGCATGAGATCATCTTGCCCAGGAGCTGCGATAGCTGAACGATCTTGGCATGAGACCACCGTACCTGCATGACCATCTCTCTGAGGCTTGTCACCCGCTCCAGTGATAGGAAGACCTGGCAGGCGACGGTGTCGATGACGGCCCCTAGATGCTAAAGCCTGGTCGTTGGGTGAAGGTGGCTCTTCTCCAAGTTGATGGAGAACCCGTGACTCCGAAGAACATGCATCGTGTAATGCAGATCCCTGACCGCCTGCTGGGGGGATGACGACTGGATAAGCACTTCGTCTAGATAACAGTGCAGCCACACTGGTCGCGATCTGAGGAAAGCTGCCACAGCTGTGAGGATCTTGGTGAAAGTCCTGGGGGCAGATGATAGGCCGAACAGCATGGCCCGGTACTGGTAGTGCTGGCCGGCGTAAGTGAACCTCAGGTATCTGCGGTGGGCTTTGCAGATGGGTACATGGAGGTAGGCCTCTTTTAGATCTATGGAGGTTAAGATGTCCCCCGGCCTGATGCAGCCCAGGATAGACTGGAGGGACTGCATCTTGAACCTCCGATAGGTGACATGATAATTTAGCCTCTTTAGATCTAGGATCCCCCTCCACCCTTTGGAGTTTTTGGGGACCAGAAACAGGATGGAGTAGAACCCTGTCCCCTCCTGACCAGGTGGAACTGGTTCTATGGCCCTGATCTCCATGAGATGTCTTACTTCCTGTTCCACGAGGGACCTTTTGACTGGACACGAGGGAATGGGGCACCTGACAAAATGATGGGGAGGAAGAGAGAGGAACTCCAGGGTGAGACCCAGCCAGATCGTTTTTAAGACCCACTGATCCGATGTGACCTGCTCCCATTGGTCATAAAACAATTGGAGTCGCCCTCCCATGGGAGCCGACCCCCAACAGTAACTTATACTTTCTGAAAGGGAGGGAACCAGATCCCCCCCGAAAGGGACGTCTGGAGTAATACTGTTGGCGACCTCTGTCCCGAAAGGACTGGCGGTCCTGGGACCTGTCCGCCTGCTGGTTGAATGGCCGATGTGAGGGAGCGGAACTGGAGGAAGGTTCCGTGTTCTGAAAAGGCTGCCTCCTGTAGGAGTAGAAGCCCTTCTTGTCGGATTTCTTAGAAACCGACGGCATCATCTTCTTTTTGTCCTTATTTTCAACTAGGACTAGATCCAGGACCTCCCCGAAAAGCTTGAGCCCTTTGAAAGGGGCAGAAACTAACTTCCACTTGGAACGCATGTCTACGTTCCAGTGCCTCAGCCACAAGAGACGCCTGGTGGCAAGATTTGAAGCCAGGGCCCTAGAAGCAAACTTAGCCACACTGAGAGTGGCATTGGCTGTATACTCATGATCTTGTTAATCTCTTGCCTCAACTTAGTATCCCTAACCAGAACCCACGCCATTCACTGCCTCAACCAGAGGAGAGCAGCCCTGGAAAGAAATGAAGCCGAGGCGGAGGTCTTAATCGCCCATGCAGCCGCCTGGTGCATTTTATGACAGACATTCTCGGACTTCTTATCCTCAGCTTTAAGACCCTCTAATAGATCAGGAGGAAGCACTGATGTTGAGGTGAGGGCCGCAATCAGAGGATCGATAGGTGGCAGCTTAAGCAAATCCTCCAGACTGGCATCTACAGTGTACAGCTTCTTATCATTGCTAGAGGGAGTAGCCATGGTAGCTGGCTGGGCCCACTGTTTCTGAACCAATTAAGAAACATTTTGGGAATAGGAATAATTTCCTGGACCGAGACAGGTTCCTCAAACAAATCCCCAGACAAGTCATCCAGTTCAGCAGGAGCCTGAACAGGTGGAGTGGACCCCATGCGGGTAGCCAGCTTGGCCTTGTCCAAAATGGTTTTGAAATTGGCAATGTTAAATAGCCCCGAAGAAGTGGGCTTTTGAGCCGTCGCACCTTCCTCCCCCGAGAATTCAACCTCCTGAACAGGAAGAATATCTTCCCCCTCCTCTCAGTCCGAAGCCTCGGAACCCGAAGAGAAATGGGGGGAATTCAAGATATGTGGGGGAGATGCGACCCTGGTAACTGGCTGAGGCTCCAGATGCTTAGTCTTGGGGGTGTGTTTGCCTTTATGCAGCATGCCCACCTCTATGCCCTGGGAAATGGCCCTGTTAATAACCTCCTGCATCTAAACTGAAAGGTCAGGCCCAAGATCCTCCCTGGGGTGAGCCCTGGGCTTGATCCCGGGAGGTGGGTGTTGAGGAGCCAAGGGACCCGGAGCAGGGCCTTCCTCTAGATCCGAAGGGCAAGCGAACAGATCAGCCTGATCTACCATAGAAGGGCCTGGAGATACTGCCCTAGACATGGAGCCCGTGGGTGAAAACTCCCAGCCCTCATTCTCACTGTCTGAAACAGGCCTAGGCTGGGCCGGAGGAACCTCCATGGCGGGCTCCTCAGGAGACACCGAATTAGAGGATTGTGCTTGGTGCTGGGCCTTGGAGAACTGTTTCTCAAGGGCCTTTTGGCAATGCAATGCGTCCTTGTCTGACCCAGACCCCTGCTTAGGCCCGGGCCTGGAGTATGGCTTGGAGCCCCTGGCAGCCATGCCATGGCCCGTGGCAGCCATGCCGGCCTGCCTGGAGAAAGCCCTGGAAGAACACCCTGCCTGGGTGGAATCCTCAGGAACCTGCTCAGCCATAAGGGAAACTAAGGCCCAATTGATAACCAGGGGCTACCTCCACTCACCACCTTGCAAAGGCCTGCAGACCAAACAGACACTCTGAAGAGACGTGGAGGGATCGCAGCACCAATATGCAGCCAGGTGGAATAAAACACGAGTGTTAATAGCTCCCAGCGCTTGCAGGAACAAGGCTTGTGACCAGCGGCCCCAATCCTAGCCGCTCAGGTGGTAAAGATACAAGCCAAATTTTCCAGCCAGGCCGGACAAGGAATGGCTCCATGTGGCTCCTGCCATGAGTCAGACTGCAGGCAGCTGCAGCACGCGGTTGAATAGGAAACCAAAACCGCAAATAGCTCCAAAATGGCGACCGGAATAAACTAACCAATTTAAAAGTTGCCGGCAAGCAAAGCGGAGCTCTGAGGCACTGCACCTGCACGCCGGCCACCAAAGGCACGCACGCCAACCACAGGAGCCTCAGCGGGGACTTTCCCCCCCCAGCGGGGGTCGTAGTAGCGCTGGCGTCGGCATTCCGACCCATGGGCTTCCCCCAGCAGCTGCCTGCATTCTGAGCAGCGCCTGGGAGATAAGCAGGATGCTGGGGAAATGAGGAGTGAGCTCAGATCGTAAATGAATTAAATAAACCTCAAACACGCTCACTCAGCCTGCTCACACCCTAATCTAAACCTTACCTACAATAAAAGGCTCAAGAGAGTCCAAGCAAAGCAATAGAATGAAGAGAAACTCTAAGCACGTCCTACTGGGCTAGCTGAATTGAAAAAAATCTGAAGATAATCAGCACCAGAGGTGTGGCTTAAAGTTTCAATTCAGTTCTGGGCAGTTTGGCTGTATTGAACCCTTGCTTGGACTCTCCTGAGCAGCGCCCTGGAAAACTAGCAATTCTGTGTATGCGAGTTAATTTATATCATAAAGAAAATAAGAACAATTTTTAAAATGCCAGATATTTTGAGTTAAAATTTTAACATCAGGAACACATCTTAATGCACGTGCATATCTAATTATCTCTCTTGTATAACATTCATTTTAATCTATTGGTAAGCATTCATGATCTATAAAGAGTATTTTCATGCATCTTTATATTATGTATTTACTACTGTATATACTCAAGTATAAGCCTAGTTTTTCAGCCCACTTTTTGGGCTGAAAAAAGCCGCCTCGGCTTATACTCGAGTCAGTGAAAAATTTGCCCGAAATGGAGGAGAAAAAGGGGCGGGGCCATGCCGCTGGGTGACACTCGTGAATGGCCCAGTGCCCCTGTGAGTTTCCCCTCCCTCTGTGTCAGTTTGCCGCGCAGCGCGCACCGCACCATCCCCCCTCCTCACGTTCTAATGTAATGCAGGGCTGTCTTACGATTCCCCTTCCTCCCCCTCCTGCCGCTCTGCAACGATGTCCCACCTCCTCCTTGTTATGGCAAGCAGCCACATAGCGATGTCCCACCTCCTCTGGTACAGTGATCCAATGATAGGAATCACTGTGCCGTGTGTCATAGGAGGCAGGACATCGCTCCCGCGGCTGCATGGGACATCATCATCACAGCGGGACATCAGCATCATGAGGTGAGTGAAGTATTTCATTGAATACACCGCTAGTTTACTGTTTTTCTTTGAAATAAATATTCAAAAACATTATTGGTATCTATTTTTATTTTTGAAATTTACCGGTAGCTGCTGCATTTCCCACCCTAGGCTTATACTCGAGTCAATAACTTTTCCAGTTTTTTGTGGTAAAATTAGGTGCCTCGGCTTATATTCGGGTCGGCCTATACTCGAGTATATACGGTAATACCCTTAATAAAAATGTTTTAGACTATAGCGGAGATAAACAATTTACGTTATAAAAATATATTGTAACTTCATGCAAAAATATGTCCAGATATTTGATTTGTATAATGCACAAAATAAGGGAAATTATTACTGAAATGTCTTTTTCTGTATATTTTACAGTATATTGTGCTTGGGGATGCTAAAATGTACGCCCAGGAATTATATTTCGAATGGCCCAGTTATTTTTACTCCTTCCATCAGTTTCCCTTGGGACATAGAATAAGCTTGTTCTCTGGCAGCAAAATATGCTAATCATGTGACTTATCACCCAGTGAATTAGTATTGCTTCTCTCATCATCTGAGCATGTTCCCTTAAAAACCATGGCATCTTAATAGAAAATAATGACTGTGTGATAAACCTCATTAGAAAATCAATATATTGACACTAGTCTCCCAAATGTCTGAATAATAATGGATTGTCTCCTCATTAAGAAGAATATTAATGTGTACTTAAGCATCATTAAATTATATTGATCAAATATTATTCACACACTAATTTTCTGGAAAGCAGTAGATACTGGAAAGAAATGTAAGCATGTGTATTTAAAGAGAAGTATGATATATGATAAAGGAAACTTAACTCAATATTCAGTAATGGTTAAAATGCATAGTAAGGCTTTGAAACAATATTGGAAGGTGATATTACTTACCAAGAAACTTCCAAAGGCAGAGTTAAATATAGCAGCTGCCTAAAAGAATGAAAGAAACATCAATAATAGTCTTGCTATTTCATATATAATACTGAGCTTAATTCATATTTTCTAGTAAACTACTGCCATTTAAAATCATTGCAAAATAGCCTATGAAAAGTCACATTTCAGATAATAGTTACTTATTTTGTTATTTATGTTTATAACTCACATTTCACTTTTATACTCATTGGGCAACTTAAAAATAAAGGAAGTTATTTTTTTTAAAAAAACCTATTACCATGTTTATGCTAGATAAAATTCCTTATAGGAAAAACATAGGTAGAGGTTTTTTTTAAAGGAAGTCAATAGAAAAATAACGTAACAAGTAATCAATAGTATGATGTGAACAGAATATATATTTGTATATTTCTAGTGTATTTCAAGTAGAATACTGAATTTACATCTTTTGCTACAAGCATTTAGCTGAATATATCCTGCACTAAAATTACAACTTATCTAGGTGCTTTAATTCCAAAGGCCAGAAAGAATACAACGAATGCAGCAAAAAAGAAAAGAAAAGAAAAATAAATGACTCAACTGAGTTTGAAGAAATGTTTAGCTTACCTAAATATCCAAGAAATAATGTTGGGGAAAAGCATTCTGACAAATTACTAAATTCTGAGAAACAGAAAATGCTTAAATCTTGTAAAGCTTCCTATTTTACCTTAACAGAAGGAATTTTTCCATGGCATCCAGTCCGATTATGTAGAAACACGTACAGCCCCCCCAAAAAAGGGAGGGGGTAGGGGCAGAGAAAAGAAAACGTGCCATTTACATGGGAAACAGAAGCAGAATCAAAGTAATCACCAAGGACATCTTCCAGCCATAGACGAAAGGTTTTTGAAAGAGCTTGAAAGTTTGAACCCAGTCCAAAACAGAGGCTAAACTGAGTAGAACCTACTGCTCTATTATGAGAGTGCAATGAAAATGAATGGCTAATGAGATGCTTGGCTCCAGAGAGCTTAGCTTTCTTATTCAAGTTCATAATTTATTCAAAGCTTTGATAATTTCATTAGAGTCATCCTTGGCTGGCCTTATCAATAAAAGATAGCCCTGGACCACAGCTTCTCAGTGGCCCACACACAAGCAAGCAGAGTCTTGTAATATTTTGTTTTGCTTTGCTGCCTTGTTTGCTTGCTTGCTAAAAAGGACAATGGCATATGGCATTCCATGTTGTGGGGAGAGCTTCTGAATAGAAACAGCTAAATAAAACATCACGGTTGACAGTTATAAAACTACAGCAAAATATTTTTACACCTCTACTTTCTCAGCATCTGCCTTTGAACACGAGGAGGAGGAACCAGTCTAAATAATTATCTTTGCAACAATTAATAAACATAATATGGTTTAACAAGTCAGAATGTAACATTAGGATTTCAACTTGCAATTCCACACCTTGATAAACCTTGAGGAAATAATCTATGACATATGAAGCAATGTGGTTTAAGTTGAGTTCAGGTATCTAAAGAATCACCTGATCTTACAGTCCTTCTAATCATCTCACAAGATCTCTTCCTGCATCCTCCTGCCTTGAAGAGTGACAAATAGCAACTAGGATCTTACTGCCTTAGCACCCTACTTGTAGAGTGGATTTATCAGTTCTATCTCTGCTCAGATGGTCCTACCTGATATTATAATGGGAAGGATATGGGTTAAATATAAATTGATGATTGAATGTTAAATGAATTTCTTAAATTATGGACCAAATGAGGAAGCCCTTGAGAATAAAAGTTCTTGGGTGAGTTACAGACCTAGAGGCATTTGATACCATGTTATATTTTAGGCACTCAAAGTTTTCTACTCATGAACATTTAGTAGATTATGTTTTCATAGTTACATATTTTATGTAATGACATTTTTATGAAGGGGCGTTTTATTTATTTTTTGTTTAGGCAGCTTAAAGATAGAAAGAAATACAACAGTTAGCCACTGAACAACAGCTATTTCTGGCTCTAATGTTTTACAAAAACACAGTAGCCATATACGACCCCTTAGGGATAGCATTCCATAGCTTGGGAGCTACAATAAGGAGAATTTATCCTGCATAGCAGATAGATCAGCAGCATCAGTCACATCTGGAGAATCTTAAAGAGAACCTCTCCTCTTAAACTACACAAGTTAACTACACAAGTTAAACTTGTGTAAGTTACAAAGTAGGCTTGTAACAGGAGTGTCAACCTCTTTTGGCCAGCTCTTAAGCCTTATGAGGCCCAAACTTTAAAACATTTAAGACTTCAAATAAGATGGATTAGAAAAACTCTGATATTTCTTGGGTGTCCTTTTCTTTATCCTTAGAAGAATTTTGGTTTTTTACCAGATCATTTTCCCTGGGAAACATGGTCAACTGAAATTCACAGAATAAAGTCTGCAATACCTTTAGCAAGTGACAATGAAAAAGAGGAAATTGGGAGCAGTTAAAATAACTAAATAAAATCCATTTCGAATCCTCACACTGTGTACTTCAGCAATTAGAACAGGCAGAAGAAATTTGAGCCTCATCCCACTTCTCTGCTTTTGACTGCACAAAAACAAAACCAAGTCCTAAGATTAGAACTAACAGACCTGTAGCAAATCACTTAATAATGCAAATTGGCATACTATTTACTCATCACTTTGGGAAGAAAAGTATTATATCAATTATAATTCTTCTCTGGAATATTTAGAAACCAACACCATTAATTTTTCAGCGGTCAATACAAGCCACGAATTAATGTTTTCATTTGACTGAATGTATTATATAGGATAACCTTTACCTTTTTCCATAGTACATGCTTAACAATGTTCCTGAACTTAATCCTCTCTTAGGTTAAGCACATGCACTATATACATACTAATTCTAGCAATAAGATAAAAATGCCACACTTATAAAAATTAATTCTAGATATAAAATTTAACAGCAGGCATAAAAGGGCAGATAATTAGCAGCACAAAACTCAAAGAAATATATACTGACCAAAAATAAATGACTATAATACAGACTACAATCCTATAATATGCCTATTTGAGTCATCATGGACTAGCTTTTGACTATATTTGAATATTCTGACTATCATAAAATTGCAGTTACTGCTATTTATTGCTATTTCTCTGGTTTAAGCATGGAATAAGTACATAAGGGACACAGTGGCTCAATGGCTAAGACCCTGAGCTTGTTGATCAGAAAGATCAGCAGTTTGGCAGTTCGAATCCCTACCACCACATAATGGAGTGAGCTCCTGTTACTTGTCCCAACTTCTGCCAACCTAGCAGTTTGAAAGCATGTAAAAATGCAAGTAGAAAAATAGGAACCATCTTTGGTGGGCAGGTGTTCCGGGAGCCTTTAGCATTTAGTCATGCCGGCCACATGACCACGGAGACATCTTCAGACAGCACTGGCTCTTTGGCTTTGAAACAGAGATGAACACCGCCCCCTAGAGTTGGAAATGACTAGTACATATGTGTGAGGGGAATCTTTACCTTTAAGTGAATTGTATGCATTAAGTTAACAAAAAAGTACACATATATTTACAATTTACAGCTTGAGACCATATTGGATGGCCACTACCTTGGAAGCAGATAAATACAAGACACTTTTAATGTCAGCCACAGGTAAAATCTACTATATATTATAATGTGAAGAGGTGTAAAAACTATGGTTGCCTTATTTGGCTTTGCCTATATTGTGTGAAAAATCTTTTTTCGGAATAAAATGGATTATTATCCCAGTTAAATGTTAACTTCAGTTTTTAAGAAGCGGGTGTTTCCTTCAGTCTGCAATGTGCATACCTTAGAGGCTTCAAAAATAATGGTGATTGGTTAAAAAGTAGTGTATTTTATTTCAGTTGCCACTCATCACTATTTGTTTGACTCCAGGCTGAAAAAGAATATATATTCAGGTTATTGGCTGCAGATGCTAAATTGAATCAGGTGTCCTTTCCTCTTAAGAAAATTAAGTTGCTTTTGTTCACAAATGTTTTAATGAGAACAGAGCTTGCCGACATTGACAAATGGGAAGGACACCAGAGAGAGCATGGAAGCAGGACAATATGTGCATTTTACATTCTTGCAGCCTATTTTTCACTGACTATCCTGAATGACTTCACCATTTCTTAAGGGACCTATTAATCTCAAATTTAGTTATTACACAACATTTATTTGAACATATATTCTGGGGATGATGACAGTTAATAAAGGCATTTTTTTTACGAGCAGTATTTTTACATATTGTTCCAGCTATAACTCCCCTCTCATTCTTCTGCATTGATGGAAAACTCAAGTGATGATGTAGCTTTATTTAAGAGAGAGAGAGAAGTATCTATATTCAGATGCTGTTTTAAGTACACAGGGACCCTTAAATAACTGTTAAAATGGATATAAAAAATAGTATTTCAGGATAGCAAAATAAAAATGTGCAAACGGTTCTACTGGTAACTACATACCTATAAAATGGTCCCTTGGAAGTAAAAAAACATTTTCTCCCCCCCCCCCCCGCCCGAAAAGTCTTGCTGGTTTTAAAACTTCATTATTTGTAATAAAAGTGTAAAGTCCAGCTTCTTTTTTATAATGAGCGTAGAAAATTCAGCAATATCTAGCTTGGGCTATAAGTATCAAAGTGTACAGCTCATTATTCTTGCAATAAACAGAGCTGGATGACACTTAGGCCTACTGTACGTTTACTTGATAAACCTATTATTGATTTGTTCTTATTCTTTCTGTCTTTCACACATATAGCAATTATATAATTTATTAAAGCATATTCTAAGGCAAAAATAGTTTTCATAGTTAAATTAATTTTTTTCTTTTTCAAAATAAAATTCAAAAGAAGTATATTAAGTCTTAACATAGGCAGACAACAGAAAAAGTTTACTTTTCTCTTCTTTATCAGAGGCTGCAGGAATGCAAGTAGTCCTCAAAAGGCAACTAGACTTTCTTGGGTTTTTTTCTTTGAAAATGTTTCATTTCTCATCCAAAAAGCTTCTTCTGTTCCTGAACTGACGAAGCTTCTTGGATGAGAAGAGAAACAAAAAGCACCTTTGGGACAACCATGACCTGGATGACTGAGAATCTCCATAGACAAGTACTCCTCAACTTACAACCATTTATTTAGTGACCATTTGAAATTAACATGGCACTGAAAAAAGTGACTGATGACTGTTTTTCACACTTACGACTCCTGCAGCATCCCCGTGGACACATGAACAAAACTCGGGTGCTGGAAATTGGCATGCATTTATGAGAGTTGCTCTGCCTCAAGATCACGTGATCACCATTTGTAAATTTCCCAAGCTGGCTTCCAACAAAGTCAATGGGGAAGTCAGATTCACTTAATGACTGCAGTGATTTGCTTAACAACTGTGGCAAAAAAGTCATAAAATGGGGCAAAACTCACTTAAGAATTGCCTTGTTTATCAACAGAATTTGGGGGCTCAATTACGGTTATAAGTCAAAGACTAATGTACTTGCCAGTGACAAGCAGTGAGAAAGCAGTGGTGGGTTGCAAATATTTTTACTACTGGTTCGGGCTCACTCCCCCACGCGCTCGCGTGTGCGTGCAGCAGCTTATCAGCTGAATCGGGAGCAACCCACCACTGGAAGAAAGGAGATTTCAGTTCATAATTCATTGTAGCCTCCTCTAACCAAAACATCTTGGATATATATACTGGTTGGGTGTTTCCAATATTCCTGCCTAATACATCTGGAGTATACTGGACTAGAGCTGCCAGAATTTAAATTAAATTGAAGCAATTTATTGTTGTATTTTTAACTGACAAAGTATTGAGTCTTAAACAATTTTATTTTTAAGTTCTGAATTAACAATTAGCCATTGAACCTGAGCTTTAAAAAAGAAAAGCTCAAAGTGGATACTAATCAATAAGATTATCATAATATCTATATATTGAGCCGAGGTGGCGCAGTGGTTAGGGTGCAGTACTGCAGGCCATTTCAGCTGACTGTTATCTGCAGTTCAGCGGTTCAAATCTCACCGGCTCAAGGTTGACTCAGCCTTCCATCCTTTCGAGGTGGGTGAAATGAGGACTCAGACTGTGGGGGCGATATGCTGACTCTGTAAACCGCTTAGAGAGGGCTGAAAGCCCTATGAAGCGGTATATAAGTCTAACTGCTATTGCTATTGCTATATATACATTTAATTTATGGAATGCAGCATTTACAAACAATATGATTTCTGCAGCTATTATAAATTCAGAGTTATTTAAATTTACAAATATTAACCTGCGCACAGACAATAGCAAGAATAGAATCTGTGTATAATGCATCTTTAGCAGAATCTTATAATTAAGTCTACCAAATGTATTACCCACTTGGGGGTTTGTAGTGGACAGACAAAACCTCATTTCTATGCATAGTGAGAGGGACACAGCTACCTGCTTCGATACCCATTTGGTAAGCAACAAAAGAAGTAATGAGCATTACATCCTTTTTCTGCCAACTCACTTACCTGACTGCTTTCAACTCCTGGTTATCTACAGTTATTAAGCTAGTGTTTAAGCACATCACTGTTGGCAATTGGTGTTGTATTTAAAGTACTGATTTTCACTTAAAACATTCTAAAGGTTACAGAATGCTATTGAGATCCTGTTTTATTTATAACCATATAACAATTAGTGTGGTCATTTTCTGTAAGCACCCAGGTCTATAGCCCATTAATCAAGAAAAAAACCAAGAGAATCTTACACTGTTGCGAGCAAGCACAATTTTATCAGAATTAGTTTTTTGTATGCTCTGTCTTTAGTTGTTGCGCTACTTTATCATGATGCAAAAAGTATATGCATAAGTTATTATGAAAAGAACAAATGAAAAGTAACACTTTCAAATATAATGGAAGTATACAATGATCTTATTCAATTAAACTGGTAATCTCCTGTTTAGGCTATTACATTTGAAACTATAGCTGATTCAAGAAATCATGACTATTATTTAAATCATTCCATCTTAGTTTGTCAATGTGTATTAGCTGTATCAGTACCAGACTACCTACAGGTACAATTTAAAGTGCTTATTTTAATTTTTAAAATCTTAGCCTGTGAATACCTTATCTGAAATAACCTGGTTTCCATTTTAAGTGCACATGCAGAAGCCTTATCCTATATCTATTCAGCAAAAATGTGCTGGCGTCGCCATGAAAGTGATCTTCCTAGTGGTAGCACTCAAGTTAAAGAAAATTTTCTATACAGATGCTCATTGGCATCTTGTTCATAAATATGGTGGCACCTATGAAGATCTTTACAACTGAGTTATGAGTTATGCTTCTTGTATGATTTAACCTTAGTGCTTTGTTTTAGGAGAGGGAATATTTCCATGCTGCTTATTATTGCTTGCTGAATTATACTACTACTCGTATTATCCACATTATTAATATTTTGTTGTACTCTATAAACTATACATATTTGTTATATGCTCAATAAAAACAAAGTCAAACAATGCATTTTCCCAGACTAAATATGTCTCAAGCACATTGTTTCTATTATTGTAATCCATTCTTAATGCCCATGTTTTTCTAAAACAACTGCAGCCAATTCCTCTAGTATTTTATTACTTAGTGAAGATTTCAGAAAAGAATTCACTTTTAATAGCTATTTCTACAGAAAGCAGACAATAGTATTGTCTTGTATAAGGTAAATATACAGGGATGAATACTTCAGCATCTTTGTACCACCTAGCATAAATTTAATAAAAAAATACAAGGAAATCAATCTTTAGTTCCTGACAATAGCATCAAACAAGGAATGAATCTTTACACATTTAATATTATTGCAACATGAAAGTATTATTCAAATGGGTCATCTGACTGACTTTTATCCAATAGCAAACAATAAAATGAAAATGAACTAGTTGTTAATTATTTGTGATATTACTCCTCTGCAAATGCTATTTTCCAAACCGTTCCCCAAATTCAAGTTAACATCCTTTGTGCAAACTGTTGCACACAGTTTCTTATGCAGAGGTGCATCCTGTTGCTATATATTGCAAATGGAGACTGTCACTAATCCAGAACTGTATATGATTTTCCTTTGTTCCAAACTTAGCCTAGAAGGACAGTGGCAGATGTGCCCTTTCTGCAATTTATGCATGTATGTGTATATCTAGGTATTAAGTAAGGTATAAAATCTATTCATTTTTTTTTAAATTACATTTCATATCCCCCTCCCCCCCAGCTACATATAGGTTCTCTTTCTCCTGCAAGAAAATTGCAGATAGGGGGTACATTACATAAAAGGCACAAGGAGTTCATACATTTTCTCCAATAATAGATCCAGATAATAGCATCATCGTCATCATAGGGGACCTAAGAATAAGAGGACAACTTACATTCAACAAGTGTAGAAGCAAATTCAGATCTTTTGCTCAAGTGTTAGATCTCAAAAATCTCTTACTAGAGGATTTTCCGTTATCCTCCAACTTCAACCTCTCCTTTTCCAAGTCAACAAAATATCACTCAATAAAATTTGATCAGGGATAACCGCAAGATTAAATGCCAGTTTCAATCTTCCTACATAGAACATTATATCTGGGAAGGACTTAACATTCTAAGACAATGAGGAGGCTACTTCTGCTGCCTGCCGCTGCCTGCAATTTGGCAGTTTGTATCTCACTGGTTCAAAGTTGACTCAGCCTTCCATCCTTCCAAGGTCAGTAAAATGAGGACTGATTGTTGGGGGCAATAGGCTGACCCTGTAAACTGCTTAGAGAGGACTGGAAAGCACTGTGAAGCAGCATATAAGTCTAAATGCTATTGCTATTAATTTTTCTACTTAGTAGACATATTTGTTATTATTTGTTATTAACTTGGTTGCTATGAGAGCTTGCCTACTCCTAAAATGGCTCACAAATTGCATGCAGCCACTTATAAAATATTTATTCCTAGGATACAGAATAGTTCTTCTTTAGAATAGGGGAGGCCAAATCCTAAACAGATCATTGGGCATCATTCTTAATTCCTTCAATTTTCCAGAGTCTTTTAAATTTTGAATTATGCTATATGTGTGCATGCTTGTAGGGAGGGCTTTGTTAATAGCTGAAAGTTACTAATAGTGTTATTTATTACTTTTACTTAAAAAATAAACTAAAGTTTTCTTTGCAGAGAATTAGTACATTAATTTTATAAAATCTTTATAGAACAAATAATTAAAATAGAACAATTATAAAATATTACAAAGTAAAATTAAAAACTAAAATATTGCAAAGTAAAATTAAAAACTAAAATATTGCAAAGTAAAATTAAAAACATGAGGTCAAAATCAATGAAACATATTACATCATAGTAAATCATTAAATAAACAATGTAAAGATTATGTTCACTACCATGGTTTTACAAACATACTCACTGTGCTTACAAATAACAGTGAATATCAGCTAAATCATTATAGAGAAGGCATTCTACATATACGGTGCCTCTAATGAAAAATAATTATTTTTTCTAATCGTTAAGAAATTGAAATCCCAAAATTATTTTGTAAAATATATTCTCAGAAATAAAAAATAAATTGTTTTGAGTATTATGAATACCCTGAATATTATGTTTAAGCCTTGGAGTTCCTATTTGTTAAAATAAATAGGATTATAGCTAGTTTTCAAGTATAAAAAAGTACAAATAAAAAAAAGAATACATACATGAAGTTAAATCTTCTTGCACAACTATATTATTAACCAAGTGTAATTACAAGCATTATTCATCATATAACTGTAGGACTGACCCTTTTCAATAGATCTGCAGGTGTTCTTGAGAAAGCAACACGAAGCAATAGCTGCTATATAGCATAATTGCATATCTAATTTTATTTGAAAAACTGATGACACCACAATCCTTCTGACTGATGGAGGATTCTAGTGTAATCTATCTGCCGCCTGCATTAAGTCACATAAAATAATGATTTACACTGCATGTCTCCTCAAAATCAAATGCCACTGAATACAATGGTACTTACTCCCAAATATGTAAATAGACATTAGTATGCTCTCTTACTTTCTTAGGAAGAGAAGGAATGCAGGCCTGAATGGATTTGTGTGTGAAGAGAAAAGAAAAGGGGTGTGTGAGAGGGGAGGGAGGGAGAGGGGGGGAAAGAGGGGGAGGGAGGGAGAGGGGAAGAGAAAGGGGGGAGATGGGGAGGGAGGGAGAGGGAGAGAGAGGGGGGGAGGGAGAGAGGGGGGGGACTACAATATTCCTGATCACAGACAAAATCAATTGCTGGGTTATTTTCAAAATCTAACTTTTAACATGCACAGTTACAGGCAGTAAAAGGTTACTCAATAATGAATAAAAGACAGCCCCAAACCACTAGCTATGAAACTATCTGAAATTTTAATTTATGGCTCAGTTTTGTTCACTACCAAAGGCTTATTAGCTTAGGAGGCTAGGCAATAGCTGTCATACCAGAACAAATGGTTTGTCACTTTATGATTTAATAGAAGAGGCCCCTGAACAGCAATGCCTAAGTAACTGCCAACATGTGACTCTCCTCTAGTCAAGCACTTTATATCTCCAAGTGACTTTTCCTCTCTGTCTTTTAAATTACCTTAGAAGGTATTCTCTAATGGATACAGAACAATAAGCAGCCTTCCAAACAAGATGTTTCATTTAAAGCTAAAAATGTCTTAGATTTTAAGCTGTGATGAACCATGTCAAGGTCCTGGCCTGGGCCCACCTCACGGCAAATAATCTATAACATGATTAGAGGCCTGGCTATATCAATGTCCGTCTCACCTCCAATCCCAAACAATGTCATTCTCTAAGTGAAACAAAAAGATCATTTAAATGGTGCTGTTTTAAATGTACCTGGAATGTTTTATGATCACAAACATGTTTCTGCTGCTATTTTAAGTATAGAAGCACTGGTGTAGAACAAAAGAGCATTACTTACTCATTATAAGAACATCAAATGTATATGTTTCTCTGAAGAGAAAGCAGAATAGTAAGCATTTACAACTGACTGCTTTGATTGGATATTTGTCTGTTTGATCAGAGATAGAGAAACCAAGTAAAATGGGTGGGTGAAGTGTATTGGGGGAAAGAAATAGAAGGGTTAATGAAGAGAAACGCTCTACAAAATAGATGTCTTATGATTGATCACTTCCACATGGTGGCAACCTTCTAGTGTAAAGGCAAGACCTACTTCTATGATAGCCTGGAGGTTATAAGCTTATAAGTGTACTCATGACATGGTTTCAAAATTCCAAAAGTACCCACCAGCTCTAAGGTTGCCTGCTCCAGGTCTATTTCTATAAACTATGCCATTTACAATTAGATTCTACTTTTTCAAGTATAATCCTTCTCCAATTATTATTTATCATAGCAACTCAACATTATATACATTACTATCATTATCAATTATTATTCAACTATATCTATTACAAATGAATTTAACTAGGTTTAGCTAGTTTTAAATTGTACACTTCCATCTATCAGCCTGTGTCTCTCCAGTAACAGAACCGCCTTAATCCTGTTGCCATTCGTGGGTCCAATACTCCAAACATCTTTATGAGCCAGTCCATACAAAAAAATCTTTGCACCTTTTTGCTTATGGTGCCTCTCGTATAATGTTATTATTATTAGATAATTTTTGTAATGCCGAAGAAATCATTTGAATAGAGGCTTGAATATACGCTATATTTGTACGCAGTTAGTATTTTTTCTTTGAGAACTCTGAGGTATTTGCAAATAAAAACAAGCTGGGAGTTGTACAATCTTATCAGATCTTAGACCAATCCAGCCAAGCAATAAAAGTGTCAAGTTGTAAGGAGCCAAATTATAGTGAATTGGTTTACAGCCCACTTGCAGAGGATCAGAGGAGATGTTGGAGTAATCTATCCTTTGTCCGTGTAAATAGCATTTAAAACATTTTAAAAGTAGGATAACCACCACCCATAAACCAATAAAGAGATCGAAATCGCCGCTAGATTCTTCTGTTCTTTAATTTAAATTAGCTTGAATTTTTAGGCGGACTGTCTTTCTCTGAGTAATAAAATCACCTTACCAGCTGAAAACACTTTCGCCATTCTTTGGAGCTATCTGCAGTTTCAGTTAGCCTTATGGCTAATCCGGAAGTCACTGGCAAAGGAGGTTAATTTCCAAGCCCCCAGAGATTTTGCTAATGTCTCTGGGGCCAATGGATCTCCTACTTTTCACTGTCTCTCCGGGACAGCTTGGGTCCAAAAAGGGACCGTCCAAATGCTTCGGAATAGGGGAATTTCAGGAATAGCCTGAAAATCCATCTTCTCACTGCTAAGCCCCGCCTTCTTCCCCCTCAATTGTATATCAAATATTGAGCAGACAAGAAATATGGTGATCCTGACCCAGTTCCTGGAATCTGGATTTGGGGGGAAAAGGGTCAGATCTAATCTCATCAAGATAGAGTGACTAAGGATTTAAAACTAACATATTTTAGGTATATGTTATCTTTAACTCTGAATAAGGCTATTCTCCTTTAGTCAGAGCTCAAAATATGTAGGTTCTCTTGAATTAACAGGTTCTGGTGAAGGATAAGGAGATGTTATGGCCAAGAGAACCTTTGTATAATTGCATCAAATATGTTGGATTTCCTCATCTCACATCCACCTTGAATTTAGCTCATAGGAACTATTTAGGAAGCTGCAGCTAGTTTAGTACACAGTGGTCTAGGTAATTATGTTATGTATTCATGTTTATTCATATAGAATTACTTCTATAGGAGAAACATAGCAGTTAATTAATTTCCAGATGCAGCTTAAGGTGCTAGTTTTCACCTTGACATTCTTATATGTTTAGGGCCTTGTTTTCAGTGAGACACCCTACTCTAGATTGAATCAAATTAATGAGTGAATTCAGGAAACAAAGCGTGCTCTCCACAAAAGGAATGTCATCAATAGACTCCAGCTTAGAGACTTCTTAGTAAAGTCCTTCATCTTCTGGAGGAACCTGTCTTGAAAGATATCTGGATCAATTCCTTCCTTATTACCTTTTGTAAAGTTGTAAAATGTGACACTGGAGAACAAGATGGGAAATCATACTCTCATTGAAATGCAGGCACAATGGCAGGATGTAATAGTTGGAGGGGGTGTTCTTTTGTTATTGTTTTTAATTCTACTTATTTTATTACTGTAACTGCTCAGAATTTCATAATGAAGTGACATTTAAAACACAGTAAATAAAAAAGTAAATATAGGAGTATCAAACCATCTTATCCGCCTATTCAAAACATGTAGGAGAAACAGGTAGCAAAAGTTATAACAGATCATAGTGAAAACTAAATAATTTAAAATTAGAAAATAAGTGTTGGAATATTGTACATTGCCATCTTATTTAAATTACCATATTTTCTGGCATATAAGACGACTTTTTAACCGCAAAAAAATATTTCAAAAATCAGGGATCGTCTTATACGCTGAGTATCGGAAAGGCCATACCAAAAAACCAAAAGAAAAGAAAAAGGAACGCCACCAAGCAAAAAACCACCAGTGCAGACACCGGCTTTCAATCGATAACCTCGGCGCTGCTCGCCTGGGCACATGGATGGATGAGCGCTGGGATGGCTTAGTAAGGTCTAGTTTGCAGTCTGGAGGAGGAAGGTGCTGAGCTCAAACTACGAAAGCCCGGCAGTGCAGAGGCCTTCAGCCCGCTCGCAGGCGCCTGAAAGTAGGAGGTCGTCTTATATGCCCAGTCGCCTTATACGGCAGAATATACAGTATATACAGAATATTTCATGAGAAACCCTGGACTAGAAGGAACAAATTAAAATTAAAACATCAACTTCAGATATACACTTTGAGAAATAAAAGTAAGAAAAATTTAAGGAATTTCTTGTTTAAAGTGAAAGAATGTACTCACTTTAAAAAAAGAACCTTGAAATTGTGTCAACAGATAATACCCTCCAAGTTTAAAATTCTGGCTTCTTTTGTCTTTAACACCATCTTCCTAGATTTACAGCTCCTACTTGAAGAGCAGGTGAGAGTTGTGGTCAGGGAGATTTTTGAACAACTTCATCTGATGCACCAGTTGTACCCTTTCCTGGATCAGGGAGGTGCCACATGAAGAGTCACTCTTCCATCAACAATTGTACCAATAGTACTATGTGCCTTGCAGACAGTCCCAAAACATTTGAGCATCACATTTGGCATTGGACAAAATCACTATTAGTTGTAAAAGACAGCTTTTCTTGGAACAGCTTGCATCCTGAGATGATACCTTAACACCAGCAAACAACATCTGCCTCTCCTAGGTCCTTGGGAAAGACTCTATAGATAGATTGAAAATGCCAAATGCAGTCTAAACATCTGTCCTGACTATGCAACCAATAGCAATAATAATAACAAGTAATAAAAAATGAAGAAGCTAACGTGCTCTGAGACTTTAGAATTTAAACAGACAAGCACCTGCCACATAACACCCCAGATTTAACAACTGCCAATAAGAAAGACAAAAAAGTCTGGATTGTGGGCATGGCTGGTAGTACCTGGAGATAGCAGAATAGAAGAGAAAGAATAAAAAAAGATAACAAAATACAAAACCTGCTAATAGAAATAGACCGACTATGGTAAGGAAAGCAATAGCAGTAGATGTCTTGGATGCAATCCCAAAACTAGGGCACCATTTGAACACCACTGGCATTGACAAATGAGAGTTGATCAATTGCAAAAGGCAGCTTTATACTCTGACAGCTTGCATCCTTCAACAATACTTTTAACATCATCTAACATTCACATTTGCCTATCTCAGGTTTCAATAAGAGGATAAAGAGGCAAAGTCCAGCCTGAACATCTGGCTCACTGTGTGATGAACCATAATAGTATCTACGGTATATACTGTCCAATTTCCATAATTCAAATCTTATTGTATGCCCACATTGGGTGTTGTTTTAAGAGAAAGATGTCACATGCTTTTCTCACACACATATCCCTTTAAAGAGAACATTTTTGTTACAACTGTAGACTAAATAGAAGAGAATCATCAACTTCTGGCATAAAAATTTAGGGGTATATTCTGCACACTCAAAACTGCTAGTCTACCAGGACTATAGTAATCAGCATGTGGCTGCCCTTTCGTTATGAGCTTGCATTTGTCCAGTGCTCTGAGCGTATTGATTACTACAACACACTCAACCAAAGAAACAGTTCTAAACCTTGTGCAGAGACACTTATGTCTATTTTTGAGGCATTTTCCAATGGTTTTTAGCTCTGCATAAATTACAAAGGTAGAATATCTGTCAAACTGAAGTCTCTATTATGGCACACTAAAAATAAGGATGGGGCAACTATTCATTTCTTCAATTACAACAGTCAACAACTAGGATAAACCTACCACTTTGAAGTTCCAGAATTGTTCTATCCATAAGCAACAGCAAATGAACATTGAAAAAAACTGAGCACCAGAATGGAACCTTGCAATAATTGATTTCTGTCAAGGAAAATCAAGTATACAATGAAGGAGAAGATGCATAGATGCTAAACTTGTATTATTAACCTTAACATGTAAAACATTGAAAGAATAGAACTATACTTAGCTATAATAGATAGCTAAGAACTATAACTGCTATAGCATACTGCACCAGATCAGACTAATTTTTTTTCCTAAAAATAACTATATATTGGAGGTAGAAACAAAATCTGACTAAGTTTTTGTGATGAATGAGTAATGGGATACAAAAAACAACTAAATTTCAAAATCTTGAAGAACCAAACAATTGAGATTTTTTAAATACGTATATATACTGGGCACTCTTACAGCATCAAACCATTTAATGGGCAAATAAACCTTTTTTGGAAATATTTCTACTTGTATTTGGCTAGTATACAAGATGACAATATGAATATATTATTTTAATTAAGCTTTTAAACAACAATGTAACTAGCAGCCCCATATTACTCATTTTATAATAAATTCTCTAGCTATATGTATAGAGAAACCCACCTACTGACTTTCTTTCTTCATTTACATATCTGTGCAGGCCTATTCGTTTTTCTTCCAGCCCCTTTGCCCTTTCAATCATGCAGCATATTACTCCACTGTCAGTGCAAAGCAGTTCCTAACAACGGGGAACCCAGCTGGGATAGGAAGAGGGCAGCAGGCTCATGCATTAACATAATAATCCAACTGTGTTCCCATAGGCCCTTAGGGCAGACAGCATATTAGGTAGGCCTCCTGTGCAGACCCAAGTGGAAGCTGCCTTATCACCTGCCTATCAACCTGTGGCAGTTATAGCCAACTCAATAGTAACCAGCTCCTGCCAAGCTGTGTGCCCATTACTTTGCTACAAAGGATAGAAAGCCATTTTTTCCACTTCTTTTAATGTACCTGATGCATTTCCTTATTTATGATTTGAATTTCTGCATAGTTTCCAGAGGGATTGACTCACTGCCATTTTAACTTTTGAAAGTCTAGACAATGAGGTAGAAATGAGTCCTCAACATCAAATTCCCAACTCAAAGTATTCCTTTCAAAATGTTATCTTTCAGCTGCTCATCTCTCAATAACAGAGAGACAGTCTTAAAAAGATTGACATACCAAAGAGTGTGTCACTGTACCATAGGTAGCACTACCTTGTTTTTTAAGTGAATCAACTGTTTCCAGCCAAACCAGTAAAAAAATGCTTGTTTTGTATATAATCACGTTTTGTATAACAGCAATTCTTCAACATGATAAAGTACATCAGAAAGTGTAAATCAGCTTTCCTCAGTTTCTGCAGCCTCAACAGCTATTACTAATAATTAAGTTACAATTAAAACAGTGTGTGTTACATTCTGTGTGTGTTTGTTATTTTAAAGGAATTTTAGAAGCCAGAATTAAAAGTGTGCCGAGCTCCAGGTATATTAAGTTTTTAAATAACAGGTTTAAGTTATGAATAGTCCCCAGATATCCACTATGTGATGGAAAAAACTGATGGAATGCAATTTATGCAAAAAAGATTAAATATAGATTGGGACAAATATGCTAACTTCACTACGGCACCTAGTTCAGTCCTTTCAGCTAGCTAGTCAGAGTATTTGCTCCCTCCAAAAGTTTGCCTCTATCATACTTCGTTATCTCTCTAAGACTGAACAACTTCCATGTTCATTTCCATGCTCATTTAATAAATTCTCGGTCCTTTATTTATTGTATCAATTTAATTTGTGTGTAATCCCTTTGAGTTTATAAACATTTAGATAAAGATATCAATTTGAAGATATTTTTAAAGTATTGATAATATTGCCAGCTTAATTTAATTTATATGATCAGGTAAAGGAATCCAGGGCTTAGGCTGCTTACTAAAGAAATTTCAAAATGGGCAAACTCAAGATAAAAACATATCCCTTTTTGCTAAAAGCGTGAATAAACACAGTAATGGAAGGTGGTGTTTTTTTTTAAACAGACAATACAATTCTAGGGAGAGTTACTCACAAATCAATGTCACTGTATTAGATATGAAATAGGTGCTCTTTTTAGCACTGGAGAAAAACCTAACAATTGCCTTTACTTAGAATAGCACTGAAAACTCAGGTCTACAAATATCCACAGCATGAATAACTTGAAACCTGGGTCTTTTCACAATCCCAATATGAAATTCAGAAAGTGCTATTGTTACTTGTCCATAGAAAATGAATGATCAAGAATGTTTCTAATGTAGGTAATTTTATCCAGAATAGATGACCCTACTCAGATTATTGGCCCCTCTGATCAGATCTATCAAAGATATTTATTGATAAAGTCATTTCCCTTGTATGAGATGATACAAGGCAACACATGGAACTTTGGATTTTGGTTCATTGACTCTATTTGTGCAACATGAGTGTCCCAGCCAATATTCTTTCTCAATTCCATAGCTTGATTTCTGTGTGCTGCACAACCTGGCAAAGTGTGGTTATATTTTGTGCAGAAAGGGTTTTTTTCCCCAAACCTCCAAGCCACCATAAAAGTGGCTATAAACTTTCACTTCCCTTTTCATTTGCTTTTCCTTTGTTTCCCTCTAGAACAGGGAGTTCTAATCCTTTTGCCATCATATCTCCGCTTTAATGTAATCTTAAAATACACACACCTCCTACTAAAATCCAAATGAATACCAAAAGGAACACAAATAAATAATGAAAACAATACAACTTTGAGAAAGGTGGATTGGGAATTTACACCTCACAGTTCTGAGAAAACCTTCTCTAGAGGATTAAAAAGAAATCTAAAGTAGTATAACTTACACTGCCAAATTAATTGAGAAGAACCTAAGTCATCTCCATTATTTCTATTCCCTTCCATTCTTCCTGGGGACATAAAAACTTCTAAGGAGGCAATAGTCCCTTCAGGAGATTGTTTAATCTCTAGAGATGAAGAATAGCCCCCAATAAGTGATTAATTTGGTTTCATACAAATCTACAGTGGTTTAGGTCTAAACCAAACTTTCTTGGGTTAAGTGGGTAAATAATGCAGGTTACAATTTGCACACCATATTTGTTTGTGTGTGTAAATGATACATTACAATATGTTCACATTCCATTACAGGGAAATAGCAGAAATTTTGAAGTCAGAATAAAAATACTAATTCAGAATCTAAATTGTTTAGACAGCTTTTAAGAAGAGAAATGGGTGGTGTTGGGCATCTGAAGAATCCCTCCAGGCTATACCCGTGCTTTACAGAAGACTATATAGCCATCTGAGACCCCTTCAGAAACCTATACACAGTTGGAAGAAACAGCAGAGCTCTTTGAACTTATTAAAGATCAACAAAATGCTAATTTTTGATGAAGCAAGATTCTACTTGGCTTACAAATAATTTCAGTCACAGACACTATTTTTAAAAACTGTGATGGAATTGCCTTTCCATTTAGTCTTTAGTATATTGAACAATAGTTCAAATAAAGTATATTTAAAGTTAAATATGCTCTTTTATTCTTGCATTATAGAATATATAGAATATTTGTTGACTGCATGGTCTTATAAAGATCCTCATTTCAATATATGAGGATCTTTATAAGACCATCAACAGATATTTTATATATTCTATAATACAAGAATAAAAGTCCATGCTTAACTTTAAATATACTTTATTTGCATGGTTTAAAAAAAATCAACTACCAAAAATGGGAGATTCTCATAGAAGTTTTAATTTTCATTGTAAATGTTTATAGCATGCCAATATTCACGACTCTCAAGAAACATTCTGGAGCCAGCTCACAAAATGACAGCAAGAAATGTCCAAAATTCAGCAGAATTCTCCAAATTCTGCCAAACAGGGAAAGAATGAGTTAATTGAGACAAATTTGGGTGTGGCTAATGCATACATAAACCACCGAAAATACTTCTGGAATGCAGGATTATAAAAAATATCACCTGCCACATAAACTTGATTTTACACTTTAAAACTACTCTAAATTAAGAATCTAATTTGAATAATTAGCTGTCAAAAGTATAGATATTTTGAAAGTAATGATGTAATAATATACTGAGCGTCTGAGGTAAGAAGCAGACTCGGCGTTAATGCAACCGATTTATTTTCAACTAAGCAACAAGACAACGATTTGCGCTCTGACAGCTCTTTTATACTCCCAGCTGTCAGCAGGTTAACCAATGACAACCCTCCAATTTCCTGCCTGAATGCAAAACACACCTAGTCCAATCATCTTGCGACATGCTTGATTGACAGGCTAGGGTGGGACACGTAGGGATGTAACACTCCTTCCACCCAGTTAGTGCAGACATAGTCTTTCAAGTAGGTGGGTCTACGATGGCTCCTTCCAGAACGCCTTGGCTCTGTTGCAGCTGGAGACGGTTTTCGCTCAGGCCCCTCTCCGGTGGCATGGACACATCGAGGCCTTTGGAAGATCCCGCCCTCTCCAAGCATCTTGCACTAACAGGCGATCTTTCCAGTGAGAACAAGGTGGTTATACATGGAAGAATAGTTAGGTCCAGGGTGCATTCTGGTCAGTAGGTCTCAGGAATAGCAGGACAGCTAACAGAAGGATTTGACGGACGTCCTTAGCACGACATGAGTATGCATGGTTCGTTTTGTGTCACCGCAGCTGGTCTACATGGCCCGCCACTGACGCCCATCCTCCAACCGGACCCTATAACAACATGGTCCAGTTACTTGTATAATCTGGCCTGGAAACCCATTTAGGATCCCCAATACAGTTCCTGGCAAATACCCCTTCCCCAGTTTAAAAGTTCGTGTACCACTAAGTTGTGGTGGTGTGTCAGATTGGTAGGCGGAATGCAAATGGTCAAGTATAGTACGCAGACGCCGGCCCATGAGAGTTCGGCTGGACTTTTTCCCCGAAATAGGGCAAGGCATGGTATGTTGCAAGAACAATTATGTGTTCAATTTCTGTTCCCATGGTCCTAATGCCTCTTTGGCAGAACATACAGCTTGTTCAGCCCGGCCGTTGCTAGCTGGATGATTGGGGGCTACTAGTGTGTGCCTAATACCTAAACTAGCTAGAAAGGATTAGAAAGTAGCAGAGGTCAGCTGCGGGCCATTATTGGACACTAAAGTGTCCGGTATGCCATCAGTTGTGAATAAATGTTGCAACGCTCAAATTGTGGATTCTGCTATGGTGGATTGCATAGAACAGAGTTCAACCCATGAGAAAAGGCATCAACCACTACTAGAAAAGAGTGGCCCTGGACTGGGCCCGCAAAATCTAAATGGATCTGGGTCCAGGTCCTCTTGGCATGTCCCAGTCCTTTGGAGGAGCTGTTGATGGAGCTTGCCTAGAGGTTTGTGCCACCACACATATCCCTGAGCTAAAGCCTTCATCCTGGCGATGCCGGGGTGACTTAAGTATAATGTTGCAATATCGAAGTGCGTAATGGGGTTGGGACCACCACTCTAGTACCCCAATAACAATCTTTAAGTTCAGATAGTTCCATCCATCATCTAAAGTAAGGCAAGAACTCTTCCGACAGTTGGCCAACGGGCCACCCTTGACGAACCCATTCTAATACTTTGGATAGAATGGGGTCTTTTTTGAATGTGCTGCAATGTTAGTTGTGGACAGAGGCAACTCCAAGTCATCAATTAGTAATACGGTGCTTGCAGGTGTTGGGTCTTGAGCCAGAATAGGAAGTGGACAAACGGCTTAATGCGTCTGCATGACCCAATTGCTTCCCAGGTCTGTATTCCACATGGTATGAGTATGCCATGAGGAATTCAACCCACTGTAACATCCGTGACAATAGTATAGCAGGTGTAGGTTTATCACCGGCTAAAATACCTAAGAGGGGTTTATGGTCTGTTTGTAGGAGGAATGAATGGCCGTATAAATAGTGGTGAAGTCTTTTGATTCCTGCCACGGCCGCCAAAGCCTCCTTGTTCAATTGGCTATAATTTCTTTCTGTTTTGGACAAGGAGCGGGAAAAAATAAGCAATAGGAGCCTCGCTGCAATTTGGGCATCTGTGGCTCAAAACTGCCCCTAAAGAGTAAGGAGAAGCATCAGAGGATAAGATGAGCGGCAGGGATTCATTGTATTGCATTAGAACAGCAGAAGATGTCAAAAAAGATTTGACAGCCGCGAACACATGCGCTTCACAGCTGTCACATCTCCATGACGTAGAGCTGTCAAGCAGTCTATGCAAAGGCTCCACGACGGAAGACTTATGGGGTAAAAAAATAACATAAAAACTGAGCAAGCCCAGGAAGGCTTGTAGTTCAGCTCTATTAGTGGGAGCTGGGGCATTCTTTATGGCTTCTAATTTGGCCTGGAATGGATTAATGCTATGAGCATCCATAATACTTTGAAAAATGCCGGGCGCTACACAAACTCCAAACTGGAATCTGTGGCACCGGAACGCCCCACGATCGGTGACAATCATTTGAGCATCAGCCGTCACATTGTCCATTGTCAATTGCTGATAAGCTTGAGCTAGGTCAAGCTTAGCAAAAAAAATTCCTTGGCCCAGCGAGTGCAGCAGATGCTGCACCACGGGAACTGGATAAGGGTGTGCTTGCAAGGCTTTGTTTATTGCCGCCTTATAGTCAGCACAGATCCCAATGGATCCATCTGACTTGATTGGTATTACTATTGGGGTTTCCCACCTAAAATAATCTACGGCCTTGTTTTAACAATTTATCAAGCTCTGCATCTACCTTAGCTTGCAAGGCAAAAGGAACCCTTCTCACTTTAAGGCGGATTGGCGTGACGCTGGGATCTAAATTAAAAGAAATAGGAGATCCATTATATGTACCTAAGGAATCATTAAATACTTCACAAAATTCTTTGGTGAGTTCATTATGCATCCAGCGTAGTATGGATTATTATCTCTAAACCCAAAGCTTTGAACTAATCTAGCCCTAATAAAGTGGCTAATGGGTTTGCCACGGCCATAGGCAAATTTCCTTTAAATTGGCCGTGCTCTACAAAGAATTTACCACTTCCTTTAAGGGGAATTGGGTTATTTTGATAATCTTTTAAAATGCAATGGCATTTCTTCAGGCGTCTTTCCGGAAACGTTGGTACCAACCACTTGAGGGTGTCCCATGTGATAATTTCATGGAGCCGGTGTCCATCTCCATCTCGCAAGGGGCCCCCTCAATTCGGATGGTGATGTACTTCTTCTTCCGACTGCCTGTAGCGGTAGACGTGGTGTTGATGGCTTCATCTTTCTCCAAATCTGGGTCAATGGCATAGCAGTCGTCAGTGATTCTGGATGCCCGGCAATTAGCAGGTCTGCCACTGGCACGAATAAAGGGTTGAACAGCAGCATCTGAGGTAGGTAGGTAGGGTAGCTTTACACACATAAGCAAGGTGCCCCGTTTTACCGCAATATTGACAAACCGCTGTCTTGAAACGGCAGGATGACCATAAGTGGTTTTCTCTGCAACTGAGGCAGCCGGCCTGAGGTAATTCAGCGGGGATTCTCCTTCTCCTTGTGGCACTTAGGTTTAGCTGGCTTCCCTCTTCAGGTAGCCATAAATCTTCATTTCCCTTCACCTCTTGTTGATTCACCATAGGAGAGGGGACTGGTGGGTTATGGAAAGATTGATACTTTTTAATCTCAGCAGCCAATCGATCAGATTGTTCGGCTGCTCTTGCTTCATCCATGGCTATAGATAGATTTAAGTCAGAACAAGCTAGTAAACAGCGTTGTAACCGAGGGTCTTTCACACCGCAAATTAATTGCTGTAATAGTGCATCATCCAGATCAGGGAATTCAAAGTGGATGGCGGCGTTTCTTAAACCTGTCACATATTGGCTCACCATTTCAGTCTCCCCTTGAATACACTGGCGGAAAGCGTACCACCTTGGGAAGCGGGAAGGTTTTGGAGCATAGTGCCCTTTTAGTTTCGCTAGTAAGGTGTCCCAAGGTATTGTAAAAACTTAAGCTGGGGTGGCTAAAGCTCAGGCTGTAGCAAACATCTCCAGCCCGCATGAATTAAGAAAATACCCCCTTCTTCTTTCATCCAAAATGTCTTTAAAGTCATTTGTGAATAAGAAACATTCGAATCGTTCAATAAACAATTCCCAAGATTCTCTCTCAGGCATGAAGGCAGCGAACGGGGTTGTAGCCACCATACTACTGATACGATCAAGTATTTAGAATGCTTCTAGAAATGACGCTCTTATTTGAGAGGGACCTTTTCCTCAGAATCTCATCTTTGTCACCAAGTATAATGTACTGAACATCTGAGGTAAGAAGCAGACTCGGCATTAATGCAAACAATTTATTTTCAACTAAGCAACCAGAACAAGACAACAATTTGCGCTCTGACAGCTCTTTTATACTCTCAGGCTGTCAGCGCGTTAACCAATGACAACCGTCCAATTTCCCGCCTGAATGCAAACCCCATCTAGTCCAATCATCTTGCGACATGCTTGATTGACAGGCTAGGGCGGGACATGTAGGGACATAACATATAATGTTAGTAGATATAGTTCATACCTTTTTTTAATGAAAATTATCAGTACTTTTGATCAGTGACGTCATCAAAGTAAACAAACCCACGTGCTGATTACGTCACCAGATCATGCCCCCTAAGCGGAAGTGACGTGCACAGCCCCCACCCTCCGGATGTGACGTGTATACCCCTCCTCCCCGGCTGGGGTGTGCATAATTGACCCACGTGGTGCAAGATTTCATAAGATCATAACCCTAGCTGAATATTTGTAAAGGCCTAAGCAGCCCTAGCTGAATATTTGTAAAGGCCTAAGCAGCCCTAGCAGGATATGTGTAATGGCCTAACCCCATCAAATAGGGTTGAAACTTACCCCATCAAGAAAGATGCCAAGACTCTGTGTACATGATTAGTTTAACCCTAGATTAATTCTATGGACATTCAAGGGTGGGGGGAGTGGGGTTGTGAAATAAAAAAATGTTTTTTATTTGTAATCAATCTCCTAATGGCTGCATTTAAACCCACTTTTTCCCTAGAAGGAATTTATTTCTAAGCAATGTTGGTTTTAATTTTTGTTGAGACATGGGGGTCTGCATTTAACCATTTTCTCTAAAAGGTATGGGCTGCATTTAAGCCCACTTTTTTTATCCTAGAAAGAATTTATTTCTAGGCAATGTTGGTTTTAATTTTTGTTGGGACATGGGTCTGCATTTAACCATTTTTTCTCTAAAAGATATTTACTTCTAGGTAGGTTGAAGCCCGCCAACAGGAAAAGACAAGGAATATTAACAGGAATTAAAATGTTCACAATAGGCAACCCCGCCAGGTTGCATGCAGTGGATAAGCCTGTTCATTCATGCCAGGGATAAGCCCTGACAGCCCTTACTCGCCCACCCACCCCCGCTCCTCTGTGATTCCAGGCATGCGTAAGAGACATGTGTGGGGCAGGCCCAGACACGTCTTACCTGCCCACCCCACCCCTCCCCTGTTATTCCGCGCATGCGCGAGGCGCACTTGTCATTAGAAGAGCTGGTTAGTTTGCCTTAATTTCAGCAGTCTCTTGAAGATGGCAACCTCTGATTCCAAAGATGTTTTTAAAACAACAGCAAAAGCCAGCATCGAATGCTCTGAAGAGGATCATATGCCAGAATGCAACAAACCCTATATGGCAACTTCAGAAGGGGATTTGTTTGATATAAATTTGATCCCCAAACCTCCCAAGCATGGGCGTAGAATAAGAAAAAGACCTGTCTTCATTGAAGAGAATATAAAATTTTGTTATTGTAGATTCTGCAAAATATCAAATGGTGAGTTGATATAAAAATTAAGAAAACAGTATTTTGATTAGTTGAAACACACACCCCCACCCCCAATCTAATTCTACCTTATTTCCTGTTTTAGAAGCGGTGGAGCCTCAAAATGTCAGCATGCCGCAAGTTCTGAAAGCGTGTGTTATTAAAATAATACATCATTGTTTAATGGGATGTTTAAAATCAGAAGATAATGTGGATGGAAACAATGAAACAGAACTTATTAACAGCTTATGTATTCGGCTTTCTATGCCACATGTTCTCTGGGTCATCATCAGTATTACTGACAAAATGGATAAATTATATTTCACCCGGGATACATTTGACGATCTCAAGACATTCATACAGTGTATAAAGAATAGCCATGAACCGCTGTCATTAATGTCAAAGACTGAAGCTGAATTACCATTGGCTCTGAAGAGGATCATATGCCAGAATGTAACAGAAATTAATTACAATAAACTGTTAAAGCTATGAAATTTATAATAAAATGTGATTTACAAAACACATGAAAGGTGTATTATATTTTTTTCTTTTGCTGACCCTTCTGTTTAAACTTGTCAGATGTTAAACACAGAGATACAGTTTAATTAAAGCTCATGTGATATTACTACATTAGCTTCTATTCAAATGCTTCTTTCAGCTAGGCAGGGCGGGCAGTTTTTGCATAAGGTGTGAAGAACTCCCCTTTTCTGATGTGATTAATTTGTGACGTCACTAAGGTGTATAAAAGCAGGAGACTATACAGGTCTAGTCATGTTTACTGGTTTCTGGCATAACCATACCTCTGGAGCAATTTGAACTGCTAAGAAGACCCCTGTTCAGAATGGAATCTACTATTGTAAGTAATTTTAAGCCTAATTTTGAAACACTTAGATATAAAATGGTTTTTATAGAGTGGTTGCTTATTTGTTTGATTGAATTTTTTCTTTCACTAGAATGAATTGACAGATTCAGAATGTTTGATGGGTGTTACAATTGTAAGTAATTTTAAGCCTAATTTTGAAGCACTTAGATATAAAATGGTTTTTATAGAGTGGTTGCTTATTTGTTTGATTGAATTTTTTCTTTCACTAGAATGAATTGACAGACTCAGAATGTTTGAGGGCATATGAAGGTATTTATCTTTCATACTTTCATATATTTAGATTCTTATAAACATTCTGCAACAATTCTGACTATTGGGGTTTTTTTTCTTTTCCTCCAGAATGGGTGGACGATCAAGCATTCGCTGATCTCACTATTCCTGCAGAATCCCAGGGGTCCCAGCATAACATGACCCCTCAGCCTTCCACAAGCCGCACAGCACAAAGTCCGCTAGGAGGTATAATATCTCACATTTTATCCAACTATAACTCTATTAGTATTATTTTTTAGAAACTAAATGTGTGTGTGTGTGTGTGTGTGTGTTTATTTGGAATGTTGGTGATAACTTTTTTTTTTTTTCTTTGCTTATTTGTTTAATCAGAACCGTCCTGCAAAAAAGCAAAAATGCATGGCGCCGGGCTTCCTGAATCCCTAGCAGACAGTGTTAGTTGTGATACTATGACTGTCTCTCAACCAGAAGAGGATACACACCATACTATGTCCCAGCTACAAGCTCCTGGCTCTGTAAACTCTCAAAATGTGAACAATGTTTATCTGGATATGGTGCAGGCGTGGGAAAATCCTATCCGGAATTTTAGAGCTGTGGAATATTATCAGAGATATAGATTTATTAATCTTGATCAAATCCGATCTTTTGTAGTTGCTATAGAGGCCATACATAATGTGATACAGATTCTTTTGAATAACGTAGCCATGAACATCGGCCCAAATGATTTTGTTCAACTACGGTTGGATGCAGAGGGGTTAAACCATCCCATCTTTTCTCATAGGAGGTGTATGAATGATTTAAACGCTGATGATTTTCTGACCAGTGTTGAAAATCTGCTACAAAGTAAGGCTGAGATATTGTGGGGGGGTGATTTGCAATTAGTGGTTACCATCGTGAAGAACAAGGAGGGAGGGGGGCTTAGGAAGTTAAATACTTTGCTGCTTACCAAAGTACTGGAGAAAAAAAGACAGCATCTAGTAGATTTCAATGTGGAAGGCGAATTTCTTTGTTTTGCCAGCTGTTTGCTCTGTCTGATTGGTTCTGATGGTAGTAAGCAAGAAATTATTACCAAGGCCAGGGAACTTCACAGCAAACTGGGTATATCCACAGGAAACAGGATTGACTTTTCTCAGGTACACATCTTTGAAAAACATTTACAGGTCACTATAAAGATCTTGTTTTACATGCAGGACGGGTGGCGTTTTTTTGTTACAGGTCACCCGCAGCAAGAAAAAATAGTATTTATATTATTGCACGACAGGCATTACTATGGTGTTAAAAATATCAAGGGCTTTCTGGGCGAACACTATTTTTGTAAATTCTGCCACACGGCTTATCACCACAAATTTAGTCACGGGTGCCAATATATTTGCAGAGCATGCCTAAAGCAAGAGTGTCAGCAGGTTGAGGTGGAGAAGGGGCTGTGCTGTAGGTGCAAAGCACCTTGTCGGTCTAAGGAATGTGCTGAAAGACATGCACAACTCGCTAAGGAGGGAAAAGTTGAGTGTAAGACTAAACAATATTGTGAAACGTGTGGTCTTTATGTCTTTACCCCCCACAAAAAGTGCAAGGAAGTCAAATGTGGGCAGTGCTCTGAGAAGGTAGAAAGCTTGGAAGGTCATTTATGCTTTCTAAAATCGTTGGAACCGACCACGAATTGGCGAAAGATATATTATTTATGATTTTGAATGCTGCCAAGAACAGGTACCCACATACCTAATTATACATGTGCCAGGGATATGCTGAAAGATGAGGACGATAAAGATGTTGTGAGGTGGGATTGTTATGGTGTTAGATGCTTGGAACAGTTTATAAAGAAATTTATAAATCATAAGTTTAAAGGTTGTACTTTTATTGCACACAACTCCAAAGGTTATGATGGATACCTTGTACTGAGGCAGCTGATCCGAGAAAAGGTTAGGGTTCAACTTATAAGTCAGGGTGGGAAACTACTGTGTATTACCCTTCCAGACTATAAGATTCGGTTTATTGATAGCCTCTCATTTTTACCACTTAAATTATCCAAATTACCCAAAGCTATGGGGTTTCAAGGCTGCAAAGGATATTTCCCTCACTTATTCAATACAATGGCCAATCAAGACTACGTGGGGCCACTCCCTGAAACCAAGTATTACAGCCCAGAAACTATGATGCCCGGGGAGAGAGAAGAATTCCTGAAATGGCACACTGCTAATAGAGGTACGGTGTTTAAACTAAAGAATGCCCTGGCTTACTATTGCAGACAGGATGTAGATATATTAAGAGAGGCATGTATTCGATTTAGGGATCAGGTGATGAAAATGACTGAGCGTGAGTACAGCAGTGGGGTCGGGTTGGATACTGTTGAGGAGATTCAATGCATTGACCCCTTCCAATATATCACATTGGCATCTGTCTGCATGGCACAGTACCTGTTCATGTATTTGAAAAGCAATACCATTGCTTTAGATCCTTTGGACAATTATCACAATACACAGAAAAGGTATTCGGCTCCAGCGATTCAATGGTTGTTGTATATAGAGCACACTGAGAAGCTCAATATTCAACATGCTCTGAAGGGTGGTGAAAAGAAAGTGGGCAAATATTTTTTGGATGGTTTCGCAGTCATAAATGGTACCCCCACAGCTTTTGAATTTCACGGGTGTTTTTTTCATGGGTGCCCTGTCTGCTACTCTGAAAAAGACTTCAACAAATTACTTGATACAACATATGGTAGCCTGCACAGCCGTACTAGGATTAAAGAAGAATACCTCAGGTCACAGGGTTATGCTGTGCGCTGCATCTGGGAACATGAGTGGCGAGCCATGGTGGAGGAGGATACCTCTTTGAAGCAGTTTCTAGTTGAGAATAAGCTCCCAGCTCCTTTGAATCCTCGAGATGCTTTTTTTGGTGGTAGAACAAATGCTACATGCCTGTACTACAAACCAAAACCTGGTGAACAAATCTTATACTACGATTTCACCAGTTTGTACCCTTTTGTGAATAAGACCAAGGAGTATCCAATTGGGCACCCTCAAATCATCTATCAAAACTTTGGGGACATAAAGCAATATTTTGGGCTAGTCAAAGTCAAAGTGTACCCGCCAAGGAATCTCTATTTCCCAGTCCTACCTCACAAATCAGGGGGCAAATTAATGTTTCGTTTGTGCGCTACCTGCACAGAAAAACTGCAAACCTCCCCCTGTAAACACAGTGATGAGGAAAGAGCTCTGACCGGTACATGGTGTACTGTTGAATTGAATGTAGCCTTAGAAAAAGGTTACAGAATTGTTGAAATCTATGAGATCTGGCATTTTGAAAAAACTTCAAATGAGCTATTTTCAGGATATATGAACATGCATCTCAGACAGAAACAGGAGGCCAGTGGTTACCCTGAATGGTGCAAAACAGATCAGGATAAAGAGCAATATATTCAGGATTACGAAAAGATGGAAGGGGTCCATTTACGACGTGACCGTATTGAAGTAAATCCTGCCAAAAGACAGATTGCCAAACTCTTTTTAAATTCATTGTGGGGCAAGTTTGGGCAGAGCACCAATCACCTGACCACATCAGTGGTGACAAACCCTGAGGAATTATTCAAATATCTTTTTGTACCCTATTATGATGTTTCTTCATGTGAGTTTGTAGATACAGAGACAGCTGTCGTGACGTGGAAAACTGCCAAGAACCAACCCACCAAGTCCTCATGCACTAATGTATTCATTGCCAGCTTTACGACCGCTTATGCACGGCTAGAATTATACAGACTACTGGAGGGGCTGGGCGATAGGTGTCTGTACCATGACACCGATTCAGTCATCTTTGTAAGTAGAGAGGGGGCGTGGACACCCCCTTTGGGTGATTATTTAGGACAACTGACAAGCGAAATTCCACCAAACACTACGATAACAGAGTTTGTTGCGGCCGGCCCAAAAACGTATGCTTATGCTTTATCCAACGGTGAAGCAGTGGTAAAAGTGAAGGGTATCACGCTAAATTGTGGTAATAGCAGTAAAGTTAACTTTGACAGTTTGAAAGATTTGGTAGATGATTATTGTCTGCCTGATGCAAAGAGAAAAAAGGAGATCAGTGTAGAACAGTTGGGAATTGTCAGGGTTAAGAAACAGTGGACCTTAGAAACGAGGGTCCTCCGAAAAACTTTAAAAGTTGTGTATAATAAAAGGTTATTAAATAGTGAGGATTACTGTACACTGCCTTACGGTTATTAAGGGGAATGGAAAACATTGCACAATTTGTACACCCTTTTTCCTGTATTATAAGTGGTCCGTCCAATTCTGGTAAATCTTTTTTTATCAAACAAATGTTAGAACATGGTGATGGGGTATTGTCTCAAACTCCTCAAAATATTGTATGGTTTTATAGCTGTTGGCAACCTCTGTACAAAGAGCTGCTTAATAAATTCCCTTATATTAAGTTTGTGGAAGGTCTTCCGTCTTCTTTTGAAGATGATGTTTTGTTTCCGCCAAATCAAGTAACTCTAGCTGTGATAGATGATCTCATGGCATCTGTCGGTGACAGCGACCAAATAGAGAAGGCTTTTACACAGTACGTTCATCACAGAAACCTGAGCATTATTCTCATACTACAAAACCTGTTTTTTCAAGGTAAGAAAATGAGGACAATAGCTCTGAATTCCAAATATTTGGTTTTATTCAGAAGCCCCCGTGATCAAATGCAAATTGTCACACTGGCCAGGCAGATGTATCCCACTAACACAAAGTATTTTTTAGAAGTATTCCAAGATGCCACTCACAAACCATACGGGTACCTGTTAGTAGATTTGTCAGCCAGCACTCCAGAATCCTATAGGCTAAGAACGGGGCTCTTCCCCCCTGATTGGCCTACTGTTTACACGATGAAAAAGAAGAGTAAAAAGTTGTAACCCAGTTATCTTAGCACTAGTTCATTTAAGATGTCAGAGAGGTTACGTAGAAATTGGGGGCTTTTAAAAATCTTAGTAAAGTCCGGACCAAGACAGAGAAAAGCCATTTTATGCAATGCTAATAATGACCTGGTGGGGTCAATAGCAGAAATAGCACTGAACACCCTAAAAGGAAATCTTCCTCTGAAACCTTCACAATTCCGGTCTCTAAAGAGTAAGAAGGGTATCATTAAAAAGCTGAGCGATAGAAAGGTTTCACTCAAAAAGAAGAAACAGATCATACTTCAGTCGGGCGGCTTTATAGGTCCCTTGCTAGGGGCTGCTATTCCTCTGTTGACTAGCCTGTTAGCAGGGTAAACCATGGACCATGCAGAGAAAATGTATCTGGTGTCGCGTCATCAGATGGAGCAGCTACAGGGCAGGACGCCTACTATGGGTACTACAGCCACTAACCGTTTGGATGATGAGATGCGCAACATACTTCAGAGGCATGATTTGAGTGAGGATGACAAGATTAAGCTCTACAATTCTGTACTGCAGAGGTATCTAAGACTGACCAGGCAAAATGAGTCTGAAAAGGACAAACTGAATCTCATTTATCCACCGGGGGAGCCTCAACCACCTCCAACATTACCAGAGCAGCCACCACAAACAACTCCACAGACCACCGGTATGGATGATATCCTAAGCGGTGTGAGCACTCGTTATAGGAAAAATGCAGAACTTTTGCTGAACAAAATGAAACAGCACCAGGACGTCTCAACCTGGGATGAACGGGGTACCTTTTTATACAAAGGTGTACCTATTCCCGGTACTAATATTTTAGACTTGGTGAAAGGCGCCTCGCAACACCGAGCCCCTACGGAGAAGCGGAAACCTAAAGGATGGGATGATTTTATGAATGCTATGGCCGAAGTGAATGTTCCAACTTCTGTGTTGGGTTCTACTGCCGTTAAAGAGCAAATAGAAAAGTTGAAAGATACTCTGGCTGTTAAGGATGAAACTGCTGCTAGTCCCGACTCTGTTATGACAGCCCCTTTTGGGGCTCAGAAGACTATGTTTACAGGAACACCCTCTAGCCCTTGGACAATAAAACCTAGAAGCCAGCTCAGGTTTGGTGACTGGCTCAATTTTTAAAATGAATAAAAACACAGTGATCATTAAACATTTAAGTCTTTTTCTTTATTTTACAGTAAGGCATGCATGCCTGTATGCACTGGTGACGGTTACAGGGTCCAAGCCCCCTCCCCACCTTTATAGTTTTTACAAACAGCTTTACCATTTGATCATTTTTAGTATCTACATTGGAGTACATCTTTAAAATATTTTCATAGGTTACTCCTTTAGTACGGTTCAGCAGAAAAAATGCACAGTGTTGTCCGCAGGTCACAGCACTGGGGTGTTGCAATTGGCGTTGGTGAAATGTGTACTTCTCAGCTTGCTGCTCCAAAAACATCACTATGGTGTCAGGAAAGTCATGGCTATCCGGAGGTCTTCCATAAGAATCAAAAAATTCACCATATCCTGGAGATGGAAAGTAGAGGGCCAGCCAGTGCTCCCCAGGAAGAGTGTGAGGATGGGTATTTATGATTAATCCAAAAGGTCTTTTGGTGATCTGTCTCTGTGGTAACAGGTCACAAGGGTAGACCCCTAGAAAGGCCTTATTTCCGGAGAGCAAGTGGAGGAGCTGCTGTGTGTCCATACTCACATATAATCAAAAAGTACATTCCGTGTGTGACTTATTTCAATAAGGTTTTCAAAGATTGCATAGAGTATCATATTAACAGTGTTGGGGAGGGGCTGTGCAAATCTAATTTCGGCTCTGAGGTTGCCGTTCCTGATCAATGAATAGTGCTCAGAGCAGCCCTGATCAGGACTCAAGTCAAAGCAATACAAAGTATACCCTCGGTTAAACTCTTCCCGGCTGATTAACAACGGTCTGTCTTTCATGCCTTTGCCTGTTGCTTGCACCATCTGCATGTACTCTCTCACAAAAAGACCATGCTCATAATCGGGCTGAAGAGGCTTTGCGGGGATCTGTTCACCATCACAATGCAGGGCGCAGAAATTGACATTGCAGTGTTGAAAATTGAATGGATTTCTTTCATAATCCCCACTAAAAGCGGCATTGTCCACAAACCCAATCACTAATTGTTTAGGCAGTTGACCCAGAAATAGATTTTCCTGATTACACACAAGACTACCTGCGGGAATGCTGTAAACCTTCATCCCCACTCGATCAATGGGGTATTTGGCATTGGCGGTTAGCAAAGCTTCTGCATGGCCAAGGCGCACTCCCGGGGATATTTTCACACGTTTTACAAAGAGAGAAGCTGCCAGGAGTTGCACTTTGTAATTCTCATTGCCATCCTTCATCACACAAAATTCATTTCTGCTTCTTGTGAGTTTGACTTTCACATCTATGCCATTAATTAGCAGTCTGTCTTGAAAAAACAGATCGCTATGCAGAGGCCCAAGCAGGTCCCATTTTCGACTACCGCTCGTGTGTCTCGCTCTCGCTTTGAAACCGGAGTTCCCAGCCGCTGTCAGTAGAGTACTCTCCATGAGATCTGAGTCATCTTTGTAAAATCCACCAGAAGTAAATTGGGTGCCCAATGCATCACCACCAAAGTTGAGAATCAGTTCAATTATGGCCCTATACGAATAGCAATGATGGCTCTGGGTAATGAGTCGATCTCCCAAGGTAACATCCAACTGGTTAAACAGAGATGCGATGGGGTAGTTGACCAGGGCCACCCTTGCCCCATCATCAATATCCGACCCGTCCGCTTTTACAATCTTGCAACTCACATACAGGAGGGTATTGTTTAAATCCGTGTAATGCTCACCATGCCCCGTGATGAAAAATTCCAGGGGTCCGTTGGGCGTTAGCGCTGATAAAGGGGGGATCTCGATATAGGTACTGTTTTCAATACTGGTCTGTGTAGGCGCCAGTTGAAAAAGATCCAGTTCAGATTTGACACATTCCTCTGAAGCAGAATGAATAAATGACATAATGTATTAGAATATGTCTTCCTTGTCACAGGGTTTCCTCTTCTGCACACGTCTCCTCTTGGTATGACGGGGCTTTTTCACAAGCCTTCTCTTTTTAAACGGAATAGGCGGGCCCAACGCGTAATTCTTCCTGGCTATGGCCAGACCTGATCCATCCTGCCCGTTCTCAACAACACGCGATACAAGATGTCCCGCAACATCTCTGGCGATGTTTTTGGCAGCAGATTTCACATGCGGTTTTATGATTTCTAATCCTCGCCTCAAAAAAGGCATTGCTTTTCGAAAAAGTCCACGGAACAACCCTCCTAAACCGGTCCCGTACATAATGGGGGCTCCTCGGAAGCCCGGAAGGCCGCCCCCAGCTTGTGCCCTGTAGTAAGCCACATAGTCTTGAGGTCTCCCGTGCTCCTTGTTTACAACCATCCTTCACTTTTCCGAGGCCTAAAATGAAGCTTGACAATCACCTTCCCGTGATAAAAATGCACGTTTTTGTCCTGGTCGGTTTTGATTTCTATAGTAACGGTATCGATGTGATGTTTGCTGACCGGCACATAATGTGGACGGTCATAGGTCACAGTTATGAAATCATTGTCTAGCCCCTGCACAGGTACACAGCGTAGTAACGGCACATAGAAGTCACCTACTATCTGGAGCTCTACAATGTCTGTGTAAACATATAAGGTATTGAATCCAGGGAACATACCTAACAGATGTCCAAGTTCACCGCTAACTAGAATGGTATGAGGTTCATCTCCTTTAAGATTAATTTTCCGACCCACTGAATCATAATGTAGGGTTGTCTTAGGTCCATCCTTGGCATTTGATATAAGTTTATTCATATTTTCTAACAGATGTCGGATGCTATTATAGTACCCGCTTCTCAAAGAAAAATGCCATTTCTTTCTCTCATTAGTAATTTCAAAATATCCAGGAGATGTTAATGTATGCCAGCTATGTGGATATTGTATCTCTGCTAGACCTACTTCCCATGGCCCTGAAAGATCCAACGATCTCGCTAATTGAATAGTAAAATTAGAATTTTTGTTTTGGGGAAAAATTGCTGCTGATGCATTGCTGGGGAGGGTGATGTAAAAATCTGACATTTCAAAGATGTTGTACTTCAGTAGCCTTAACCCAACTGTTGAACTTCTCTGGCCATCCATTCCATTTGACTAGAAACTCTCTGTGTCTCCCCCGCCCTCTTTTTTGGATAATTTTCTCTATTCTGTATATACGCTGTTGGTCAGCTGGAACTTTTTGGAGCTCCTCAAAGTAAAAAGCCCCCTCTACCGGGTCCCCCGCGTAATCATTTAATCTATACACCACTCTTTCCCCGCTTGTCCCCAGTTCTTTGACAATGAATATCTCATCCGTATAGGTTTGCTGATACCCCTTTTCAAATTTACCCTTCAGTCTAGATACCCTGACATGATCCCCCACCTTAAGACATTTTTCCTTTCTTTTACTTTTTAAAGTTACCCCATAAAGTCTCAGCCACACATCCCTTTCGTTAGACAAATTTACGGTTTTAGGAGCAGTCCCAATGCTACGATGGTAAGTGCTATTGTACCCCTGAAGAATGTCTGCCAAAATGTCCACATACCGATGGGTGTTTCTAGCTGTGAAATATCTCCAGAGTTTGTTTTTTAGGGTTCTATTAAACCTCTCTATAACTGCTGCTTTAGTTTCACTATGTGTAACAAAATGATGAATGCCATAACGTGCTAAAAGTTTCTTCAGCGCCGTATTCAAGAACTCTTTACCTGCATCTGTCTGTATTTTTCGGGGTGCACGTCCTGTTTTAAAGATATTCTGGAAGGCGGATGTAACTTCCCTCCCTGATTTATCAGATAAAGGGGAGGCCCAGGCATATTTAGATAACACATCAATAACTGCTAAGATGTATTTTTTTCCATGGTTTTCTTTAGAAATTTTGGAGACATCTACGAGGTCGGCCTGCCATTGATGATCTAAGCCGGACACCACTGTTTTATTTCTAGGAAAATTAATTCTTGCAGGCTTATGGAGCGTGTAAGCATCTTGCCCTGACAGCCACGTCTTGACTTGCTTCATGGTCAGGTTTTTATCATGTTTTCTAGCTTCCTGGAAAAGGGTATTTACTCCTCCATAACTCCCTACACATCCTGGAGTATAATAAATATGGCTTAGAACTTTTTCCTGCTTCATTATATTGAAAGAACACTGACAAATGGGGCAAGCATTGACATTAACACAATCTTTTATTGGCTATACAGAGTTCAGAGGATTATGTCCCCTCCATCAGAAAAATATCCCTCATCATCACTATCAGAAGCAGAATATAGAGGTGCATAACATGCTATTTTACAATTCGTTGAGTCTGTATTCCACAATTCATGTCCGCAATCACAAGCAAAACAGTCTTTACACAGATTGCAACTTTTTAACTCACTGTTTAGATAGCATGGTCTCTGGGATAGCTCAGAACCCCAGTTATAGTCTATATCATAAAAATCTGCAGAAGCTTTATGACCGCTGCAAATAGTACTGGAATATAAAATCGGCGTGTCTTGAAGAGTTTGCTGTCTAGGAGTTATTATTTTGGAGTCTGCAAAATATAAATCGCATCTTGTTAGTGAGTTATCCACACCAGTGTCATTTACAACGTCATAAATAAAAAAACATTTACTTACCATTGCAGGGCGATAATGAAGCATCATTCGCTGTTTCACATACTGCCCGGTAAGTACTCTGCACATCATCGTTAAAATTACAACCCTCCATGCTGCAGCCGTGCAAAACAGGTCTGAATAAAAAACTTTCTTTATCATTCCCCTTGCAACAGGGTTTGTTGCATTCTGGCATATGATCCTCTTCAGAGCATTCGATGCTGGCTTTTGCTGTTGTTTTAAAAACATCTTTGGAATCAGAGGTTGCCATCTTCAAGAGACTGCTGAAATTAAGGCAAACTAACCAGCTCTTCTAATGACAAGTGCGCCTCGCGCATGCGCGGAATAACAGGGGAGGGGTGGGGTGGGGCAGGTAAGACGTGTCTGGGCCTGCCCCACACATGTCTCTTACGCATGCCTGGAATCACAGAGGAGCGGGGTGGGTGGGCGAGTAAGGGCTGTCAGGGCTTATCCCTGGCATGAATGAACAGGCTTATCCACTGCATGCAACCTGGCGGGGTTGCCTATTGTGAACATTTTAATTCCTGTTAATATTCCTTGTCTTTTCCTGTTGGCGGGCTTCAACCTACCTAGAAGTAAATATCTTTTAGAGAAAAAATGGTTAAATGCAGACCCATGTCCCAACAAAAATTAAAACCAACATTGCCTAGAAATAAATTCTTTCTAGGATAAAAAAAGTGGGCTTAAATGCAGCCAATACCTTTTAGAGAAAATGGTTAAATGCAGACCCCCATGTCTCAACAAAAATTAAAACCAACATTGCTTAGAAATAAATTCCTTCTAGGGAAAAAAGTGGGTTTAAATGCAGCCATTAGGAGATTGATTACAAATAAAAAACATTTTTTTATTTCACAACCCCACTCCCCCCACCCTTGAATGTCCATAGAATTAATCTAGGGTTAAACTAATCATGTACACAGAGTCTTGGCATCTTTCTTGATGGGGTAAGTTTCAACCCTATTTGATGGGGTTAGGCCATTACACATATCCTGCTAGGGCTGCTTAGGCCTTTACAAATATTCAGCTAGGGCTGCTTAGGCCTTTACAAATATTCAGCTAGGGTTATGATCTTATGAAATCTTGCACCACGTGGGTCAATTATGCACACCCCAGCCGGGGAGGAGGGGTATACACGTCACATCCGGAGGGTGGGGGCTGTGCACGTCACTTCCGCTTAGGGGGCATGATCTGGTGACGTAATCAGCACGTGGGTTTGTTTACTTTGATGACGTCACTGATCAAAAGTACTGATAATTTTCATTAAAAAAAGGTATGAACTATATCTACTAATGTTTTTGGAATCAATATGTGGCTGACATGATGCTTATTGTCCCAAAGTATTGAAGTATTTGAAATGTGCACTATTCTTATGTTTGATTGTTGTTGTTGCTGCTGTTTATTACTATATTAATAAAGTAATGAAGCTAAATTCTTTACTAATGATAGAAATAACAAATAGCATCAATACTAAGCTCCTCTTTTGCTACATAACCGAGTATGAACAGATTTGAAGCTAATTCAGACATGTTATACAAAGGTATAAGTAGCCATATACCATTTGTTTGGTTTCACATGACCACAAATATGTATGAACTAAGGATCTAAAATCACTGACTCTAGTTTATTTTACTCAACCATAGTTTCTCAACTTTGGCCATAATATGGATAATGATTTATAAGAGCAGAACTGAAAGCTTCAAATTCCTTCCTCACTATCCTGAAAGAGAATAATATGGAAGGTGAAAAACCTGAGATTGGATCTTTCATTGGATCTTTCTCCTTCTGTCCTGGCCACTTTTTACAGAGGCACGATTGAGAGCGTTTTAACAAACTGCATCACTGTTTGGTTTGGTGGCTGCAGTGCCTCAGATAGAAAGTCCATACAGAGAATGATAAGGACAGCCAAGAAGATTATAGCAAGTTTGCTTCCTATTCTTCAGCATACTGCTTGCTTAGAGCTAGAAACATTGTTAGAGACCCCACACATCCACTTCACGGTCTGTTTCTGTTGCTCCCCTCTGGGAGGAGATTTTGAAGTATTTCTAACAGCACTACCAGATTCTGTAAGTTTTCTTTGTTCCCTATGCCATCTGCCTTGGATGTAAATGTATACATCCGAACTAGACTGTGTTGTTTTCTCTGTGTCATATAATATATGTGGGTATATGCATAATTTTGTATTTATTTATTTATTTAGCCATGTTTATGTAGTGTATATTGGAGGTGGAGACCCTTTGAGAGCTGTATGCAACGAAATTTCATTTTAATGTATGCCAATTAGTGTACATTCAAAGTGACTATAAAGTTATTTTAAGTCTACACAGACTCATTGAGGCAGTAGAGAACCATAGTTGCCAATTACATCTGAACCAGCTAAATATGTGCATGATAGTTTTAATGTAGAAGACAAAGTTAGAATAGAATATTTGATAAAGAAATAAAGAACGAAGTTATTTGTTGTCAAATAACAAATGCTATTAATGTGACATAATGCTAAGTATTTTGGATGGCATTGGGAAAATCCAGATTCTAGTCCACCCTCAGCCACAGAAGCTCACTGAGACTTAGCCAATCACTCCCTCGAGAGGCCAAATATCTTAACTGATTGTTTTGGTAGGGGAAATTGAAAGGGGAACTTTACATAAGCCCCACTGAGCTCCTGAAAGACAGGTGAATTATGACTTTAACAAATAAATGAATGGTTCATCTTTTTTTCCATTGTGCCTTCCAAAAGCCAACTTTTGCTATAGAAAATGTTGATTAAAAGTGATTCTCCGATACTATTGAAATCAGCTGATGATTATGATGAAAGCGGAAGCCACAGGATTAGAAGTTCCCCATTCCTGCTGAAGTATATATACAGTAGATATGAAATATACATTTACTTGTAACTCTTAGTTACACACGTAGCCAGAGAGCTGAATATTCTAAGTGATGCATGGCAGAAAGAAAAAAAGCAAGAACTATTCCCTACAAACCTGAGAAATTAAAGAGCAGAAGAATACTTATACTAATAGTCTAGGAAGAGGGTACCAAAAAAACAACTTAGACCTCAGTGAAAAATAAGATTTCTTTAAGCCAAAGTCAACTTTGAAAAATGGCTCAAAGGCTAAATTAACTGGAAGAAGTCTTGTGGCTGAGATTATCACAAATCAATTTAACTTCTATTGATAATTACATACAAATAAAACCAAGAAATGATAAAATTACAAAATTATCAACAATCACTTTATAAGCAAAGGTTTCAGACATCGATTGTAAAAAGAGAAGTTTAACATCAGGCATGCTTTCAGTAATGATCACTCCATTCTCTTTTCCTTTAGTGCTGCTAAGTGAGAGTGAGAGAGCAAGAAAGGAAATGGTAAGGCTGTCAAGTTGGAAACAGATAAATCAATTATGTCCTTTAAATTACTCCAGAGGACTGTCCTCCTGGGGTTTAAAAATGTCTGCTTACTCAAAATTGTCCCTTAAAATTGCTCAACATGTATCAGAGGCAATAAATTGCAAATGCAATTTCATCATGAACACAACCACTCATGCCCAACCCCCATGCACTTACATTCAGATCAAAGAACATTAACATTGCTTTATATAAAAGAAAGGGAAGTTGCAGTCATTAAAATGCAAAAAACTGGCCTACTAATGAGACCCTTGATAACAAAGACTGAATATAATGGAGCCAAAAGGAGAGGTTTCAGACTTGGACAATACATATGTTCACTTAAATACTGTGAATACACTTGTTTTGTTCACCACCCTCTTATTTACATCTGATTTTAAGAAAACAATATAATCAGATTTAGAGTCCAGAAGACTGATCGTCTATTTAATATTTTCATCAGAAATAGTGCATGGAGGAAACAGCAGATAAGCTATATTTTTTCCAACTAAATTCATTCTGTGTATTTTTAAAATATATATATATATATATAAAATTATAGAGTATTCCAACTGACATTTGACTATCATGGAGCAATGCACGGTAGAAAGGATGCTTGCTTGCTATCATTAACCTATTTTTATTCACAAACACACTAGATTTTCAATCTTAACAAAAGGGTTAATTAGGGATACAATTTTTCACAGACTGCCAGTAATGGGCATGACACACACTATGTGCCCATCAGTAATTCTCAGGTACCTTTGATCTCAGCCCCAAATGATTGCAGTTGCCTACCATACCCTGACCCCCGGGACACTCTTAGAACCAGACATCTGGCTACTTTGTTGTTGTAGACTAATCTTATCCCACAAGAGCACAAGAAATGACACCAGGCAAGGAGGCTCCTGGCAAGGGAAAAAACAGTGCAGTATTAGCAGACCCTGCAACTGAGTTGGCATTATCACAACTGACTTCACATTTTTACAGGCTGGGATCATATGGTCTGCTTATGCTCTGTAGCAGTTTTACTTTAGCAATGTAAGGGAAAGGAATAGCCTCCTACAATGTACCTATTAAAAATATAGAATACGCTCAGCAGTATAGAATAGTGACGAAAAAGAATAACAGGTTTTTAAACATACTTTTATATAATATTCTTCCTTTTACGATACTATATTGATTTACTTTTCTTTCGATAATGTGTTCCTTTTCTTCTTGCTGCTGCAAATATAGAATTCCAAATTTGGTAAGTGGAGGATACCAGAATAGCTACTATAATTCCACTTCAGGTCTACTTTGCTTCATTTATCATTACAATTTTCACACAGGACTAAGGAGTTGTTCTTCTTGACGTTATTGGCCTTATACTGTTTTTTATATGGATTAAAGAATATCTAGGACCTTGCTGCCTAAAAATCTCCCTATGTCCGTTAAAGTTACAAAGACAACGTTAATCACAATCATAATCAAAATTGGCAAGAGAGGCAGAGCCTTTTAAGTATTGGCTTTCTCAAAATGTAATTTTAGAATACTCAATCTGGATTTAAATAACTCCCTTTTCAATGGACTTTTATTGAAATTACTTGGATATGTAATTTCATTTCAAACATCAGTTCAATATGGTGCAGAATTTGATAAGATTTTCTACTTAGAGAAAAGACAGGAAGTTTTTAAAGTAGTAAACTTTTTTTAACTTAATGTTTTGCTTATTGCTTTCAGATATATTGATTTATCACATTTCTATGATACCAATTACAAACCATTAAAAAAACCACTGTGGTGTGCACTGCTCCTCTGAGAGCCAATTTGCATGCTTGACAAATTTACCTCTCTCTCCATATACTCCCTCTTATAAGCAGGGCACTATATAAGCCAAACTCTAAGCAACTGGTAAATATTTCTATGATTGTAGTTTCTGACTACTCCACTGCCTACTCTGCTACTGCCTACCTTGTGGTCATGAAACACACACACACACACACACACACACACGGTCAGAAGGTTTGTATAGAACATGGTGAAATAGACAGGGCATCAGATTGGCAAATTCTCTCCTTGTATTTATTCAACTTATATGCAGAATATATACTGATGGAAGCTGGACTGGAAGAAAATGAATGTGGCTTCAAAATTGGAGAGAGAAGCATTAGTAACCTGTACTACTTGACAGCTGAAAATGCAAATGAATTGTAAGCTCTAATAATGAAAGCCAAGGAGCACTACAAAAATCAGACTAAGATAAAGCATAAAGAAGACTACAGAAATAAGAGGTCCAGCAATCAGCCTTAGAATTGATAAAAATACTGGAGTAATATATAGCTTCTGACTTTTAGGATCAACTATCAACAGTAAAGAAACCAGCAGTCAAGAAATATGAAGACTAGAGTAATAATAAAAGGCTTTGGAAAATATATTCAGATATATATATGTATTATACTTATCTAGGCTTAGATGCATCACATAGAGAAAATATCCAATACTATTTAATTTAGGACTTAATGTATAACCCGAACACATGACATACATTATATCTATACAGAAATACAACATAAGTAGGTTTTTTATCCCTAAAATAAAAAGACTAAAGACTGTTGATGTTTGGATAATGTGGAAATCCTAAAACTAATCAGTGACACCTTTTTTTCTACCGAGGTAGCTCAAGAAAGGAATTATTTTTATTTAAGCTCTAACAAGTATGATTTACATAATAATCTGTTAAAAGAAACTGGAGCAATTATAATCCAATTATATCTACAATCTAATCTCGTAAAAAATTCTAGCTGAAAAAATCCTTAGATTTACTCCATTATAGGTTATCTAAACAAAGAATGCAAACAATATTTTTTTAATATGTTGTGTTTATTGCACTTGTATTTATAAAAAGAAAAAATAAATGCTTCAATGATGCAAACGCTAGTACTAACAACAAACATGAATTAGTTTATTGTTTCTCTGTTGTTCTCAGTGATCTATTTAAGGCTATGTGGTGCTTGTTTTTGTTTTTAAACGTTTAAATATAATATAGTTGACAATGCAAGTAGAATTACAGCTGCCTCATAGTCTGCAAACATTCCAAGTGGTATTGAAAGTTTTCAGCAGTGCCCAGTCAACATTAGTTGCTTCCTTCTTCCAAGTTTGCCCCTCAAAAGAGGAAAGGACTTTGGAGTCCTTGGTGCTTTCTGAATTAGGTTGTTTGCTTGTTGACATTTCATTACCTAATTAGATAACATCAATTCTCTGACAATGTTACCTCATGCACTGATGTTATCTAGTTGGGTAATGAAACAATTGCAAGCAAACAACAATGCTCAGAGAGCATAATGACTTCATAGACCAATCCTAACTTACAGGTATTTTCTTCTATAGGAGCAAAAATGTTTCCTTGCCTTGTAAGACACAGCTGTGTAAAAAATGGACAATGGATTGCTCAACTTAATAGAGAAGTTAACTTTTACCAACACAATACTGATAAATCTGCTCTGAGTTGAAAGAAACTATTACTATGATCATCACAACTAAAATTCCTTGCCAATACTTACCTCAAGAATTCTGAAGTTTTATCTTAGTGTACTCAGTTTTCAAGACTGACCATGTATCAGGAGAATAATGCTAATGCAGTCAGGGCCATTAGCATCACCACAGAAATCAGTTATTTCTCATTTCCATTGGTGTGCAGAAAGAGTGGGCTCTGAAGTCCCTAATACCTCAGGTAGCACAGGTGTTCTCTACTTGGAGCAGCTGGCATCTGCTAATTAAAAGCTCAAAGTAACATTTTTCCATTTTTTTGAAGAAATTTAAACAAGTTACTCTGCAAGTTCATCCTACAGTTAATACTGTTTGACATACTGCATCATTTTTCCTTTCCCAGTTAACGGCTAGAATTTCCAAGATAGTGAGATGATTAGATTATAGGAAACATTAAAAATTTTTTTTAAAAAAGAGGTTAAAAAAGTGATAAGGAAATAATATACATTGAGCTTAATTTCAGAAACTGTATGGTGGACATCTACTTTCTTTAAAAGTAAAATTAGTACAAAAACAAAATTAATGAAATTTAAAGAATTTATTTAGCACAGTTCATTAATAATTCACTATTTGCTGGATTCGCATATTATGCAAAGTCACATATTTAATAGCTTTATCTATCAAAATGGCTAGATTCACATAACATATTAAGCTAATACCAAACATACCATATTATGGCTTACCATAAGCCATATTATACCATACCATATTATGTATAAATCTAGCCATACACTTACTGGACAAAACAGCAGCTACATTCAGATGTTCACTTGAATGTGGTAAATATTATTTTTCTCCCTCAACAAATAAAAGAAAGAAGGCTCAGTGGGTTGAGGGGATGGGAAAAGCCAAGATTATCATTTTGGATGGAGTTGATGCGAGAGAGGGGGATGGAGAAGACGATGGAGAGAATGAGAGAAAGGGATGAGCGAGAAGGATGAGATGTTCAAAGCACAAAAAATACTGAAACAGTACACACACAATGTAGGAACACAGACAATTAAGAAAGATAGAAAGCTGCAGCATAAACTATGTTATATTGACTAGATTTAGCTATATGTTATTTCACTTTCTTAGTTCTTGCCTTTAATTTCTTTATTATTTCTCATTTCCTTTCCACAGTCTAGATCAGGGCTGTCAAACTCGCATCCCGCAGGCCGGATGCGTCACCCACTGGCCATGCACATGCCTGGTTTAGCAAAGGGGGGGGGAGTCCTGATATGTCATGTGATGCCTCCATGATGACGCGAGTTTGACACCCCTGGTCTAGATAGTGCCATTTTCCCTAAAAAGGAACTAAGAGTTATGTATGTACTTTTATATGTAACACTAAAAAAATTAACCAGGGTTTCTTCAACCATCAGGGAACAGTCCTGCAAGATGACAAAGAACTTATTCTTCCAATCTCTGCTTTTCTCTTTTAGGTTGTTTCAATAGGCTCTTAGTTGGTACTCAGAATACCTTTAAGGACTAAAATCATCTCAGCATGGTTCTTGAACATTTACCATTAGCCTGGCTGCACAAATAGAATAGTGCAGCCAGACTAATGGTAAAGAAAAAATAGTCAAGAATTAAATGAGTTTCCTTCCTTTCTCCTCTTCACAGGTATGCCCTGGAAGGCTCCAGTCCCAAATTAATTAATACTACTGTATTTCTACCACTGCAAAGGACAGTATTTTTTATGTCAAGACTGCTCATGGATAACTCTCCATGGAATTATCCCATCTTTAAGAACTATGCATTTGGCAACAAACAGCCTTACAAGAAAGAAATCTGTGCAGATTTAACCATTTAAATTTAACTGAGACTTGCCCTGGTGTATGTCATGCAACCTCCCTGGTGATCCCAAAAGGTACTCTTCTATAACATCCTGCTTAGAAGATTTTGAATACATAAAGTGATGAAGGTTTCTACAAGAGTTAAATTATTATTGTAGACCTGAGTTCCAATATTTTATAGCTCTGTGCACACAGGTTGCACTCAGGCCAATCACAGTTTCATCTCAACAGATTTGTTGAGGTTTCATTTGTTTCCCAAGCAGAGATAAAACCTTTTTCAAATCTACTCCAGCTGCTGTGACCTTGGTCTATGATTTAAAAGTTCACATGCAATAATTTACTTTATTCCAAGGGACCTTTCAAGATTTCTCTTCTAAAATGGTTTTAGATTTGGTGGCTTTGTGTAAAAGCCTAATATCTTTATACAAAGCAACATCATTTGAACTCTGAATAACAAAACTAAGAGGAAATTAATATAAATTTAAAGGTGTAACCAAATCTACAGGGAAATCCTTTCAAAGAATGTGGTGAAACCATGTCAAACTTGAAAATAATTAGCAAATCATGCTGTCACTGTTAGAAAGGAAGCAGAGGTAATTGGCCATTGATGACAGTAACCCTCTTTCAGGATCCTATCATTGATTAAGAAGGACTTTTAAGCCAAGGACAGGAGCAACTATTTTCAGTCAATTAGACTCATAGAATCATACAAGCGCAGACATAACACGTGAAACAAGAAATATTGATATGATTCACAATTCTTGTATGTGAAGCTATTCACATCCAAAATGAAAAAGGAACTTTGGCAAGAGCATGGAATTACTCCCTTCACATGTTGACTCTACTTTTAAAAAGTTGCACCTTTTCTTAGGCTCATGAATTCAGTAAAACAAATGAATAAAAAACATTAAAATTGCTCATTTACTTATTGAGGAAAATGATCCAAAGCTATATATTTGAGTATGACAAAAAGTAAGTGAATCTCCTAGGATTATCAGTTCATTTGAACGTGAAGTTAAGGTTGTTTCAATCAATGGGATGATAATTGGTACAAGTGTGGAAGCTGTTATGTGGGCAGAAAAAGATTACAAAGCTATTTCCAAAGAGTTTGGACTCTGCCAGTCTATTGTCAGGCAGATGGTATACAAATTAAGGCAATTCAGCTCCATTGTTACTCTCCTAAGGAGGACACACTAACCAAGATCACACAAAGAGCAAAGTATGTAATATTCCGGATACTCTCAAGGAACCCTAGCTTATCCAGAAGGATATCATAGTCAATGATGTTGAAAATTGCTGTGAGATCAAGAAGGGCCAGAATGGTTAAATCACTGCCAAAGGTCATTCACAAGCATACCTACGAATTAGACAGTGACTAGAAATGCTGCAAAATGGTTCTTAAGAGTGTTTTCTCCAGGGCAAATTACCTAGAACAGGGGTGTCAAACTCAAGGCCCTAGGGCTGGATCCAGCCCGTGGGGTGCTTAGATCTGGTCCATAAGGCCACTCTGGAAACAGCAAAGGACCAGCCCACGGTGCCTCTGCCAGTGGAAAATGGGCTCTCAAGCTCTGTTTTTGCTGGCAGAAGGTTGCAGGAGGTCATCACAGCCAAAAATGGAGCTCGGGAGCCCGTTTTCACTGGCAGAGCATTTGGGCCACCATAGGCTCCAACACAAGTGACGTTGAGCTGGCCACACCCACCCTGGCCCCCTGAAGTGAAACACAACCTTAATACAGCCCTCAATGAAATCCAGTTTGACACCCCTGGCATAGAACAAAGCTGTTATTACTGGGTAGAAAGAAAGAAGTCTAGAAACCATATTCCGAATGCTTTCCTCACATCACTTCCATTTTTGAGTTCATTCTACATGAGATTTCTTGGTATATTTTTAACAGTTCAAAAGCTAATGCCTGTCTTAGAATAACCTTAACATTTTGGCTGCAGAGATTCTCAATCATCTGCGTCACAGTTATACCAAAGGTACTCTTTCAAAAAGCAACTGACGTTTCTTAGGGTTTTTTTCCCCCCTTGAAAACATTTTGCTTCTCCTCCAAGAACCTTTTTCAGGTCTGAAAGACTGAACTGAAGCAGCTTCTTGGATGAGAAGTGAAATGTTTTCGGGGGGGGGGGGGGATAAGAAAGTATAGTTGCCTTTTGGGAAAGTACCTTTGGGATTTAAGATTTTGGAAAAATCTATGATTAAGAGAAGAAAAAACATAAAACTAAATAGAATATATGTGTGATAGAAGTGTGCAAAGAAGGTAAAATCAACCTTGCTTGATGTAGGAAGCAAACATATTGTTCTCCATAAATTCTTTTGCTCTATTCTAGACAAACTTTTCCACAATTTTAAACCAAGAATATTTCTAACTGTAACTGAAAATAGACTGTAATTGGGATTTTCTATATGCGCTATTCTGTAAAATTATGAAAGGATCATTGTAATCATATTGTACCATATTGATATTACTATTACAGTGGACCTAAGTTGGCAAAGGTAGTATCATCATTAACTATGGAAAGCTTTTGTGAGACAGTTATACATTAAATTCATTTTAACTAAGAGATTTTTTTAAAAACTGTGGGATTCATAATACCCTATCTGCTGCAGGTACTGTTAATCCAGAAACCAGAACAGGTATCAAAATTCTGGGCAGGATTTTGAAGCAGAGGTCCAGGGAAACACTGAATGGCAGTAAAGAGACACAGTGGGAACAAAAAACTTTTCACTACCATCTAATGATGGCAAAAATGTACTGTAGTTGGGAGTTTCTGAATGGAAATCCTAAAACCCTTCCCTACCAGGATGTCTTCCATTTTAAATTTAAATTTTAGCTAGAATAGCAGAATGGCAGATCCAAATTCATTTTCCCCATCTGGAACCTTACACAGATAACCCTTGATTTACAACAGTTCATTTAATGACCATCTGAAGTTACAACTACACTGAAAAAGTGACTTTTGACCATTTTTTACACTTATAACCATTGCACCATCTGAAGTTACAATTTTAAAAAAGTGACTTACAACGTTTTTTACACTTACAACCATTGCAGCATCCCCATGGTCATAAGTAAGTATAATTGTCATTGTACTTAAATACAACAAAATTGGTTTCGGTCATGTGATCAAAATTTAGATGCTTGGCAACTGAATCATGTTCATGATGGTTGCAGTCTCTCAAGGTCATGTGATCATCTTTCACAACCTTCTTACAAGCAAAGTCAATGGAGAAGCTAGATTCACTTAATAACCAGGTTACTAACTTAACAACTGCAATAAACACTGCATATATAATTCTTTGTCTATAATAACCTCACATAAGAAGACAGGAGTTAGCTAGCTGCAAAGTAAGGTAACTGGTCCCTCCAGCCCACTTAATAGCTGGAGTTTTCCATAATTTCAGACCAAGAATATTTCTAACTGTAACTGGAAATGGACTGTAATTTGGATTTTCTATATGCACTTTTTCTGTAAAATTATGGAAGGATCATTGTAACACAAAAGCCATATTGATATTACTATTACAGTGGATCTAAGTTGGCAAAGGTAGTCTCATCATTAATTATAGAAAGCTTTTGTGAGACAGTTATACATTAAATTCATTTTAACTAAGAGACCATTTCAAACATTGTGGAGTTTTTGCTGGATATAATGAATCATCAGAATGGCTGCCAAACAAGTCAGCCTTTTCAAAACAGTCACCTACCAGTAATCTAAAAAATGTTAACATCTGCCGGTAGCTTGACAGCAGCTCTGGAAAAAGTAAAGCTACCAGATTACTTTATTAAACATTAAGTTGGCCTAATGAAAGATACCGTCTTATTAAAACAATGCCAACCAATTTTGCTTAGTAAAAATATTTTTATACAAAAGTACAGTATTTTTAAAAAGAAGAAGTAATGAGAAAACAAAATGTAAAAATCTTACCTCATTCCCCCCAACAGCTTTAGTTAAAATCACTGCTGAAGATACAGGCGGAGGCATACAGCCTACTGTCTGCAAACTAGAGAAGGATAAATGAATACAAATTTTATTTTTCTAATTAATCTTCAATACAAAAGAAGGGGGCATAGCTATATTATTTGCTAAATGACTAACTTAAATACAAAATGACTTCTGAATCTGCTGCTTACAAATAGTTAGCTGATCGAATGTCTCTGAACAACTTTATTATTTATTAGCAATTGTAGCATTGGAGATCATCTAGCAGAGGGGTATCAAACCCAACTTATTGAGGGCTGCATCAGGGTTATGTTTGACCTCACGGGACCGGAGGGGCATGGTCATGGTAGATGTGGCCAACTCGATATCCCTCGTTGAGGCTCTGTTTTTGGCTGCGATGGCCTCCTGCAGCCCTCTACCAGTTAAACCAGAGCTGCACACAACCTGCCCGGGCTCCGTTTTCAACGGCCTCCTGCAGCTCTCTGACAGTGAAAATGGATCTCAGGGAGGCCATGTGCAGCCCACTCAGGCTCTGCTTTCAGCCGTGATGGCCTCCCCAAGCTCCATTTTTGCTGGCAGAAGGCTGCAGGAGGCCGTCAGGGCAAAAAAAGGAGGCCAGGTGGCTATGTGTGGTCCTCCCAACCTCCATTTCCGCTAGCAGACATACCAGGGGGGGGGGGTCTTCGCTGTTTCCAGAGTGGGCCTGCAGGCCATATCTAAACACCTGCAGGCTGGATCTGACCCACGGACCTTGAGATTGACACCCTTGATCTAGAAATGTTCCATTCATTGAGCACCCAAGGCTTTCCAGGTCCAAAAAGTCAACATTGCAGGTATAACCATGCAATCAAAGCCCCACATCCTTTTAATGTGTATTGCATGTGTCTAATGAACATAAGGAGGAGTGAAGCCCCTTGACTTTTTTAAATTTTAAAAAAAGATGCTCCCTACACAGAAAAAAGAAGATATGTACATTCAAAATAATTTATACACTGAATTCCCAGTTAAAATGAATGAGGAAGTCTGATCTGTACCAAAATTGAAGTTTCTTACTAACTTCAAAGCATTCATAGTAGAAAAAACTAAGAGCAGAATAAAACCTTCCTGTTACAAAGTATTGCTTTTCATATGGACAGAGAAATTATATTAAAATGACTGGAGGTTCAAGCTACAATTCCTGAACACTTTCATGATTCAAATTTTATTGTCCTTAACTGTTCAATGGCCTGCAAATCTACTACATTGAGGAATGTATCATAATTCCTTTCAAGACATATTCCTAGATAAACATATGACTTTCTTCTTTCCATTTTCAGAAATACAATATATAATAAAGAAGAATTCTACATTAATATTTCATTAAACAATTATACTTTGATAGTTCTTGACATTTTTGTTGAGGTTGACACTTATGCACTTACTTTTCCATTTTCTATGACTACTAGTCAGTGAACACATTTACATATCAAATAAAATTCAAAATTATGAGTAATAGTGACTATAACAGACTTCTCAAGTCACTATTTGAAATAATGAAAAATAATGCAAAGTGCTGAAAAAGAAACTTCTACAAAATTGTGCTTTGAAATTCAGTATGCTATTTCATGAACAGTCAATGTTTATCCTTTTATTCTACTATGTCTTACTGTATCTTACTCCAATATTCTTTGTAAGCAATCAGCAAACATAGCACAGGCATGTTAAAAAGAGACATGAAGTGCAAGTCCCTACATATAAAATCTGTTGCCAAGCCTTTATATGTGGAATAAAAATTCTGAAAGAGTAACCTAAAAGCAAGAGTCAAACCATTAAGCGGCACGAAAAAAATAAGTTCACTATTTTTTTTAAAAAAATGCTAGCATTACTGGAAGTGCATTACTGAAAGAGCAGTGATAAATAGTTCACTGCTTAAAACATACCCTTTTAAAAGCCATTCATTTATAGATGTAATAGATAGAAGCTGAAGAAATAGCCATATAACTGTTGGGAAGAATACAAGTGTGAAGATCTGTACAAAAAGATGCAATTTTACATGCATCAAAGCACTTGTCAGCTCCTACGAAACAAAAGAAGAAAAATGTTGCAGATTTAACAGCTGAAGTAGTATTGCTCAAGTTAGTATCATTAAATATATTAGGTGCAAATACTTTTCAGGTGTACATTCTGTTCTTAAACAGTAAATAACAGTTTGAATTCACTTATAGTGACAAAAATATGACATGGCATTGTCTAAAACAAGTACAGTTTGAATATTTTTATCTATTTCATTTTTTTTAACTTATTCATACACTTTATTTAAAGGATTTCAGTCAATTTTAGCATACATGGACACAAAAGGAAAAAAAAACATGGCTACATGTTTGGAGTAAAATTTACTCCATCATTTACTCAGTAAATGATTGTACTGAACAGCGTTTAAAATGGCATTTTTTCATATGGTACAGAACTCCTATCCTCGTTAAATAAGTGCATACCACAAATAATGTTAATATATGCATGGAACTTTGAGGGTTAACAAGAAGCAAACCACAGCTTATAAACTATCTTTGTGCTCTTTTATAATATGGCCATCTCAAGACATCTATGCCATAGATCCATGACAGCGAACCTATGGTACGTGTGCCACAGGTGGCACACAGAGTCCTCTCTGTAGGCACGCCAGCCATTGTTCCAGCCCAGCTCCAACGCGCATGCACGCGTGCCTCCCGTTGGCCAACTGGTCTTCAGTTCTCTGCCATGCATGTACTGGGGTGGTGCACATGTGGGATGTGGGATATTTGTGGATGAGCATGCGCACGCATGGGGGGGCACGGTGGCCCCCCATGAGGTCCCGCTGTGCTCCATTTTGGGCCTGGAAAACCTCCTGCACCAACCTGGAAGCCAAAAATGGGAGAGTGGGGCGGGGGCGCATGTGTGGGGTGCGGGGGGAGTTGCGCACGCATTGCACTATGGGTGTGGGCATGGGCGCAAGCTATCACCATGTGCACTGTCTCGGCATACAACAACAAAAAGGTTAGTCATCACTGCCATAGATTATACTGATATAAATTTTAAAAATGGGGTTAAAATACCAGTTAGGGAATTCTGAAGTTGAAGTTAAAAATGAGGAAGACTGACATGCAACCAACAGTAACTGTTCAGTGATAATGTCATCATTTTAAAATGTGTCCTTACTACCAGACTCTTAAAATAACCCAGAAATTTGTTATTATTTAAGTAACAAATGAATAAATAAAGGATGAATATTCGGTTTGCAGTACCTCTGTTTTCAGAGATAGTCCACTATTGAAGAATATAGTAGAGACAGCTACATATGTGATAGTGATTTCTGGTTTCAGTGGTCCTGGAAGAGAAAACATATTTGAAGCAAGAGTAAACAAAACCAACAAACTTCTGTAACAAACTTCCCTTTAACATTTATAGAGGCTATTAAGATATCCTCCAACTGTGCATTCTATAGAGGTTTAAACCAGAATTCATTCATTCATTCATTCATTCATTCATTCATTCATGCATTCTCCCTCCCTCTCCCTCCCCCCACTCCTCAATCTAGAACTTGCTGCAATGGGCCTTGTCAAAACTAACAATAACCTTGTGATTAAGAGAAATAGATGCATATCACTTAGTAATGTCAGCCATAAGGTCTATTTCTCTAGATTGTTTCTTGTTAATTATATAATTTTCATTTCATGCCATCTTAAACTATATTTGCAGTAGAAAGAATAGAGACTCAAGTTCTGGACATGCACTTTAAAGCAGGTTTCTACTAATTTTAACTATTGTAGTAACCCTGAAAGTCCAGATTCAAAGAGAAAATAATGTCCATTTTACATATAATGAAAAGAATGATGTTTCTACAAAGCTGGTACAGTAATAGCAGATGGTAGTAAAAGACCCAAGTTCCTTTGTATTCTGCAGCTTAAGAAGAAAAGTTAGGTAATTGTCACACCATTATTCACTACAGGCGATAGTTAGAAAGGGACAAAATGTGGGGGAAAGACATGAGTGCCTTCTGATTGCTTTTAAATTTCACCTCACATAGGAATTTGCAAAATGCCATACAATACTGATTATCTTTGATGATACAAAAACGGAGTAATAGGTACTCATAACACTTATACATCAACATTACTGGCACCACTTTTAAGTTCTGATAATTGGGGAAGAAAAAACAACAAAGTTTTCTTGGCAGCCAAAAAGACCCTTCTTACTTCTCAAAGTAATGCGGGCTGAACTATTCCCTCAGGCAGTTCTAAGTACAAGACCAGAAAAGACACTATTAAAATGAAACATGAAGGGCACAGTTTTGGCACCTTGATACTACAATAATGTGGATACTTTTTAAACTTTTATTTATTTTTTCTTAGGTTCAGGTTTGTTGTATATGATTACTGCTTGTATTTTAAGAAATGCAAAATAAAGGCCAATGATATAATCTTATCAAAGTCAGTACTACTAAGTCAAACATCTGCAGGATTGCAGTCCCACTATCACAGTTGTTCAGGAATCTCTAATTACAAAGACTTCAGAGGCCCATATTTTGAAAGATATTTCTGCAAAGGAAGAAAGGGGGTAATCAAAAGCCTGGTTAAGTGATATTATTAAGGTAGGCCACCTGCTGAAGCAAGGATGCAGGCTGCATTTAAAAAAACATTTGCAACTAAATGAAACAAGACAACATGAACTTTTCTAAAGAATATTTATTTTAAAATACCAAGTTTTAAAATAAATCACCGTATTAACATATACTGACTTCCCACAAAATCCCCACTTGTATGAACATTAAAGAAAGTGAATTTGTCCATTACGGAAAATAAAAAATTCTATATTCACTCTACTTTGCCTCACAAGAAATGCAATGGAATCTACAGAATTTATGAGAAATAATTACTTAAAGCAACCTTGGGAGATTTACTTTGAGCCTATATAACCTTTATGCATAATATTTCAAGTTCCTCAACTATACCAATATAAGTAGAAGTGATCACTAAATCACTTTTAAAAAAGCATTAATTTTGCAGGAGGTTTTAGGAAAAATGGTATACAATACAGAAACTCATGAAGCTGTTAGAAGCTGATAGATGGCAATTCATATCTTAATATTGTAAAGGTAAAGTTTGGGAAACACACACTTTTAAGGCTACTCTTCACCATCAGAATGAGCTATCTACCAATTAAAAGTTTACAAGTAATTGTAAAGACTGTAGATAGTAAACACTACAGTATATCCAGTGAGCCATTTCCCCTTCTGTCACAAAACAGGAAATGCACTAAGTGCACATCACATGCACAAACATATATCTCACAATCTGATTTCAGTACTGCATACTATAGTAGATAGTGTCCAACATTGTATATAATGTAAAGGCTGTGTTATCTAAAATGAGGTTACCTGTCCTGTTAGATCATGAAAGGTTCCACTGCATGTGAAGTGAGCGTTATGGACTGGAAGCCAAGCTTTATCAACTGTACCCTCATGAAACACCTTTTCTGTTGCTGCGATAACTTTCCCTGAAGATAATTTGATTCCTTCCATCATGGAACTTCGAAGCCTAAGGCAATTTTTGTTTTTTAGAGGTGATTTGCCATTGCCTCCCTCCTAGGGCTGAGAGAAAATAACTGGCCAGGTGGCTTAGTACCTAAGGAAGAACTAGAACTCTTGGTCTCCTGGTTTTCAGTCTGATGCCATAATCACTACACCAAACTGACTCTTTACTAAAAAAATATATAATAAAGTTACCCTGGCTTATCCAAAGTGAAAAGATAGGGGTGGTATATAAACTGTGATAATAAAAATAGAATAGTGCGAGTGGGTGGGTGTCCTGTATACTTATGCACCAGAAGTGGTATTCAGCCAGTTCTCTCTGGTTCGGGTGAACTGGTAGAGGCAGCTGCAGGAGGCTTTGCTCACCCACCCCGATGTAATGTGCGAGCACTGTGCATGCGCAGAAGGCAGTGCGCAACGGAGCTCACATTTGTGAACTGGTATGGAAGGTAAGTGAATCCCACCACTGATACATACACAATATAATGTATATAAACACAAGATTTAACTTAGTCCCACACATCGTGAAGCCATCGTGGACTGAATATAGAGTTTGGTTTTCAACAAAAGGAAAGTCTGTTGTTCTCTCCTAAAACTAGAAGAAAAAGAAGTTCCTCTAAAAGTTTGCCGAAACAGCAGGACAATATATATATTCAATTCATGAACTGGACTTCACACAGTTCTCTCCAGAAGAAAAGTGATAATTATCTCCAATTAAAGAAAAATAATGTTCCACAGGTGAACAGGATACATATGTTATCCCAAAATATGAAGCTGCACTAACACATCAGAGTTAATACTTAGTTTAAATGTTCAGTCAGCCCAGGATCAGTACAAAATGATCTCAAAGCTTATTGGTTAATTCTTCCATTACTATTGGAAAAATTAACAGGTAAAATAAAAGTTCAAGAAAGTGACAAGCACAACCCTTTTCTAATTTAGGAACAGCTTATCAAATCTGACAGCCATTTAAGAACTGTAAATTTCTATTACTTGAATGACTTTGAAGTTTCTACACTTGTTGCACATCCTTAAGCCCTCTAAGTGGGGCGCTACTACATGCCCTTAAAGGCTGTCTGTGTGAACTACTAAGCGGAGCGCTACTGCGTGCCCTAAAGGGTGTGTGTGAACTACTTTATCCCTACTTCGACAGCAGCAGCTGAAACACACACACGCGCGTTGTCTCTTGCTGCAATCGCAGCCGGATCCTTCCACGCGGAAGTGGCATCTCCCCGCGCTCGCTTGCCGGCCGTGCAACGTGTCACACTACAAAACTCCTGGAGTTTGGCGTCCGGGGAAACTCCGACCTTCCTTTGGGAAGGCAGAAATCGTACTATTTCCAAGGGACGGTGGAAAACCCTAGGAAGAGGAAGGCAGCTGGACTCCCAATGGCGCTGCCCTGCTACGAAGAGGGCAACTCTTGCATTGCTCAGGCAGACACACACACACACACACACACACCCCTAAGCCCGACTCAACCCCGATTTTGGGGGACAGCGGGCGGAAAGGGGGTTCAGCTCGGATCCTGGGCAGCTCTGCCCGTTTCTCTCCGCTTTGCTTGCAAACCAGCGAGCCCCGGTTGTGAAAGAGGGGTGAGGGGGGGGCGCTTCCCCAGGAGACTTACCCCCCTTCACTCCAAAGGCCGGCTCCAGCTTGGCGACGGTGATGGCCAGGACGATCCCCAGCATGAACCAGTCCTTCCTCAGCCTGTCCAGGATGCCCATGGCAGCGGCGGCGGCGGCGGGGCTGGCCGAGAGAGTCGGGCGCCTGAGGGGAGCGAGGGAGAGGGCGGGGGAGGAGAGCCGGTCAGGACCACCCTCGGGCCCTCCCGCAGAGCGGCTCCGCAACGTGCCGCCGGCCGCGGCCAAACCAGTTAAACGCCGCTCCCGCCGCCGCTGGGAAGTATCCAGTGACAGGAACAGGCTCCCTGAAAGCCGCCATCGCTACCACGCGACCGCTAATAGACTCGCGCGCTCTCAGCTCTGGCGGGCAAGGAGGCGGTAGGAGGGCAGCAACAGCCAGCCCGCCCGCCAGGCAGGGGCGCCGCGACTAGGACTCTCTGCACCCATGGGGGAGGCTCGTGGGGGCGGCGGGGACGACCCAAGCAGCGACCAAGGGCTAATCCGAAGGAAGGAGCGCAACCGCCAGAACTGGGTGCCTAAGAGCGCCTCCGAAGCAGGCTAAAGGTCGGAGGAGGCCACCCCGGGTACGTCCCCTAAGTTGGAAGGAAGCGCCTGTGGGAGGGAAGGGATCCCGCACGCGCTGCCTTTCCTCGGCGGCTGGCAATCGGAGAACAGGGAGAATGCCGGGAAGCCCTTCTGAAGCCGAACCCAGCGTCGGGAGAAAAAGCAATGGGAAACGTCCGGGGCTGATGGAAAGGGCTTGCGCGCCTCTTCGAAGCTTTACGTCCGCTCTGTGACGCAGCGGCGTTTAGCGTGAGAACGGGGCTGGAGGGCGGGGCTGTGCTTTCAATGCCTGGCGTGAGACACGTGTCGCGGGACTCGCACTTCGGGAGGGCGAAGGGGAGAAGGACGAGGGGGCTAGGGGTCGTATGAGCGCGCGCACCTGAGCGATCGGTGGTTAAAAAGCGGCCGGGAGTTACCTTCCTGTATAGGGTTGTGAATCGTGGGTGCAATAGAGTTATAAGACTCTACCTATACGACTTTTTTATTTATTTTATTTATTTAGTTTGTCAAACATGTATGAGATAATAGGTATAAGTATAATAAACATGGACATGAACACAGGAAATGGGTACTTGTTGGGATTTGTTTTAATGTTAGTTAACCGCGCAAAATGAACTAGTGCTGAGAGATTTTCCTTCCTCCTTCCTTCCTGGGTGATGCCATCTTTCTTGCGTGTGTTTCTCCAGCGAGATTTAGAGCTTCCTTCTAAAAATTGCATGCAGGGCGGGAGAGAGAGAGAGAAAGAGCTGCAGGAACAGGTAGGGGGGGGGGGGGTCCGCCGTTTCTGCAGCCGCAATTTTAGTCTTGATCCCTGGGGATTGGACTACGCGGTTTTGAATCAAAATCTCGAAGTAGAGTTTATCGTTAATTGCCCTGAATGCATGTAGTTGATTTGTTGTCTCAATTCTCATGGAAATTTACAGATGACAAAAATAAATTTTAAAACACTCCAGGAACAAAACTATTATAGCATCAAGTAATCTGGAACGGTGCTAAATTGGCCATAATGGGTTATAATGTTGTCTGACCAGAATCCTTAACTGTTCAGTAGAGAAAGGACAGGCCACAGATGCTGTGTGGAAACTCCTGCAAGGTATCTTCTGGCCTGGTCTGAGAAGGCTGTGATGCACTCCCAGGCATTAGGAAGAAGTGTCTCTTGGCCTCATTAGCTCCTCATTTTCTGCTGGCAGGGAAGACAACTGCCACAGTTCCCAACCAGGATCCTAACCAGGGTTGCAATTCTGGAAGTTCTAGTTTCAACTTCTGAAGGACATCAGCTGGTGATTATATTTGCTGATCACCCTTGTCAAAGATTTACTTTTATTACTTATCTGTTCTGTTTTTACAACAGTTGCATAATCTGTTAAAAGCAACACACCCACAAAAATGAAACACCATTTCATACATTTAATTTTCTAAATTATACTATCTGTTTAAATTGTGCTGCAGTCCAATATGCATTTACAGACATGCATATTACCTGACTTCAAGGAGGATTACTCCCTGTTAAAAGATTAAGATGATTAAGATACTTATGTATATTCTAGTGTCATGTAGGAAAGAGATGTTATGACTCTCCAGAGGTTGCTGAAATAGTGTTCAGTTTAACTGTAGCTAACACAGCCGTTGCAACATCCTCATTACTGTGCCTGGCTAATTCCTGGTGGATGCCAGACAAGTTTTATCTTAAGAGAGCAGATGCTACTGCTACTTAAGAAATGCCTGTTTACTCTTAACAAAGAAATGAAATTTCTTAAGAAATGTTTCTATTTTAAAAATGCCTATGTTTACTCTTACCTCAAAGATTGCCACAATGTCATTGCTATCATCAGGTAAGAGCTACTATGAGATGCTTTTCTTTCCCCAACACAGCAGTAAGTTGTTTGTTGTTGTTAGTTGCGAAGTCGTATCCAACCCATCGCAACCCCATGGACAATGTTCTTCCAGGCCTTCCTGTCCCCTACCATCCTCTGGAGTCAATTTAAGCTCCCGCTTACTGCTTCAGTGACTCCATCCAGCCACCTCATTCTCTGTCGTCCCCTTCTTCTTTTGCCCTCAATTGTTCCCAGCATTAGGCTCTTCTCCAGTGAGTCCTTCCTTCTCATTAGGTGGCCAAAGTATTTGAGTTTCATCTTCAGGATCTGGCCTTCTAAAGAGCAGTCAGGGTTGATCTCTAGGACTGACTAGTTTGATCGCCTTGCAGTCCAAGGGACTCAAGAGTGTTCTCTGGCACTATAGTTCAAAGGCCTCAATTAAGTAAGTTTGCAAAATAGCTAAAAGAACATATTCAAAAGCAGAATTTGATTAATAAATCAAATATAGTTTTTGCACATCTGTCCATAAAATAAGGTGGTGTACAAGATTGTAGTATAAAGGCAGCACGGATGAGAAATTATCAGCACTATTGAAAGAGACTAACCAGCCTCTCTATAATATTTAATTTGGAAAGGGATCTGATTCTTATTGCTGATGTTGCACATTTTAGTATTGCTTAACTGCTCCTGCATTCCTATTTTCTTAATTTTAAAATTCAGGATGTTTTCTGTTATTTACCTGAATGGCATCCAGGATCCTATCTATGCTTAGCATGAGTCAGTCTTTCAAAATAAACCATTGAACCACAAATTAAGCAGCATTTTTTCTGTCTAAGATGGTAGGATAACCTATGAAGTTATTTTATGTTTCTGTGTCAGTCAAACAAAGAAATTAAATCGCTTAGGACCATTAGTTTCTGTTCTTGCCTTTCTAACTGGTGTGGGGGGGGCACACCTTCTCAGTAAGGACCTGCTGGTTCTGAGCATTGCACTCTTTACTAACTTCCCTAATAAATTAAAATATGTGACCTGACAGTGAGGAAAATTTCTTCCATCCTTTTGAATTGTTTTCATTGGTCCCAACAGCCCCCTCCCATCTCTGATCTTGGAAAATAATTATTTCAGCTGCTGCTCTGCCTTTTTGGACTCCATATATGAGCTAACCTTTTCACAAAACTGTTCAAAGATGGCAACTATAGCCAGCCACTCAAATGTTCAGCAATATGGAACATGGTAACAAAGTTCAAAAATGAGGAAGTAATAAAAGGGAGAAGGATGAAGAAGTTATGAGGCGTCCTTGGTGCTCTCTGAGCTTGCTTGTTTTTTTGCAGATGTTTCATTACCCAAACTACCAGGTAGGTAACATCACCAGCGATAGTTTCCTATTCACTAGAACTCGCAATGTTACCTAGTTTGGGTAATGAAATGCCTGCAAGAAAACAAGCAAGATTAGAGAGCACCAAGGTCTCATGTTAATCCTGAGCTGCAGTCTCCTTTATGAATAAATTAGTTTCCACTTTTATTTTCACTGGATGGAAAAGGCAGATGTTTGAACAGATCTCCCTCTCTTAAGTTTCATGTGTTAAAACCAACCTTTTGGAGCTATGGGATAATTTCCAAAGCCTTGCTTGTTTCTTGTTTATCTCTTGTATTCATATGGCTGCCATCTCACAAAAAGCAGCCCTGGACAGCATACAACCTGTAACATTTTCATGTTAGTAAGACGATTAAGAATTTGGAAAGCCATAACTTGGGATAACTCCCTGGACTTTTGCATTCATAAACTAGCCAGCATGAAGGTCATCAGATGCCAAGTTGACTAGAAGGCTACTCTTCCTGTATCCGCAAATGCAAAGGTTTAGCATTATCCCTTCCTAAATTTGTCTTTTTCTTGGCAGAAGACACATTTTCAAACAGATCAGAATTGCAGTGGCATATTGTATTCCTTTCCTAAGAAAACCATGTGTAAATATACACTTGTGTACAAATGGATGTGAAAAGTAAGCCAAGGAGCCTACAATTACAGGAATGTTATCCACAGGTATAAAGAGATGCCTGAGGACCATATTGAGGATCGCAAGAGTTACTGGTCCAGGGCTGTTCATTTGGTGCATCCTTTATGACAAAACGGGAACAAATCCATCTTGTTTAGAAATGAATGGATGACTGGTAAACCCCTTGGTGCTTTTTGCTATTCTTTAATACTGCTTTAATAATAATACTGACATTTCTGTACAGTCAATTTGGAAAAGAGCATTAGCATTAATGGTTAATTCAGTCATTTGATCAAATCTAAGGCGTTGTAGAGAGCTGAGCCCCATGATTCTGTAACATCTGCCTTTCCTTTGGGAAAGGGCACACCTATTATAAAATAAAGACAACTTAATCTCTTGTGATTTATTCTATTTCATTATGTATGAGTTTCTGCCGAATGAGATTTCTCCAAGTCTTAGGAAAATATATATGATCTTCTGTACTACACTTGGAAGTCAGTGGACTTATTTCAATGTTAAATAAATCTCTTCCAATCATAAAATACCTGGCTATATATGCTGTGCCTCTTCTGTCTTCCTCTTCCTTCAAACTCTCCTCTTCTGTGTAGCTTAACTTATTCCGATTTCCAACCATAATTTATCAGATGTTTATCAGGTGCATTTTCTCATATTCAGTATGGCAATCTTCATCTTTTTAGCCTTCCTACACACGCTGATGTTTTAGAGTCCCACTGTGGTTTAAATGGTAAATTTCTTGGGAGAAGAAAGTTTTCTTTTTACTTATGGAGCTCCATAAAACACAATGTGCACTGATAGCAATGTATGAAATACTAATACAATTATGATCTTGGCACTATAGTTGGGCCTTCTGATTAAAAGATATCTATAATATGGAATTCTATTACTAAAGTATTGTTATACATTATGATTTTGATCTTTGTGTTCTTCCACACAAGATATGATAACATAAGTACCGTATTTTTTGTAGTATAAGGCACTTTTTTTCCTCAAAAAAGAGGCTGAAAATCTGGATGCATCTTATACATCGAATACAGCATTTTTTGCCTCCTGAAGCCCCGCCCCCTTCACCAAAATGGCCATGCATAGCCTTATGGAGGCTTTTAGAGAGCTCCTGGGGGCTGGGGAGGGCAGAAATGAGTAAAAAATGGGCCATTTTTTGCACCCCCAGCCCCCAGCAGCACTCTAAGCCTTCATAAGGCTATGCATGCAATTTTTTTTTACAAAAAACGGGCCCGTTTTTGTGAAAAATGGGCCGTTTTTTGTTCGTTTTTGGCCCCCACCCTCCCAGGAGCACTTTGCAAGCCCCCCCCCAAGGCTATTCATGCCTTTTTTTAAAAATGGTCCCGTTTTCATGAAAAACGGGCTGTTTTGGGGAGGTTTGCAGAGTGCGAAAACTTTTTTTTCCTTTTGGAAAGCTCTTTAACTGATTGATGAGAATTACATTGATCAAGTGCTGTGACAGCAGAAATAAAGTCTTAAGGTGCTGCAGATTGTCAGTGATTTCCTTCTCCAGGACATGGATAAATACACCTGGAAAAATCTACCTACCTACCTACTCTCTCTCTCCCTACCTACCTACTGTATTTCTCTTTCTATTTCTCTCTCTCTCTATCCCTCTACCTACCTACCTACCTACCTACACACTCTCTCCCTACCTACCTACTATATTTCTCTATCTCTCTCTATTTTTCTCTCTCTCTGTATCTCTACCTACCTACCTACCTACCTACCTACTCTCTCTACCTACTGTATTTCTCTTTCTTTCTTTCTCTCCCTCTCTATCCCACTATATACCTACCTACTTTTTTAAAATTTGCCTCTTCAAAACCTTGGTGCATCTTATACTCCGAAAAATACAGTAATTACACCTTATACTACTTAGACATATTTCATATATGTATTTCTGTGCTATATGCAAGCTTCATCTTGATTTGCAGCTTAGTGCAACAAGCCCAACCAATTTGAACATAGATGGTAAACCCTGGTTAAATAAGCTGTGATTCACAGCCGCTAATGTGGCATGTTATAAATATGCTATAGAATGCAACTTTGATTGCATTTCCTTGCAAGGCAAGGGTAGTCAACTCATGATATTAGAACAATATGTGGCTGTATACTAAGTCCTCTAAATGAGGTCAGAACATGAGAAAGAATCATCTTTTTCCCTGCTGCTTACTGTTAAGTAAGGGAGAAAACAATGTCATTCTCAGAAAGAATGAGAGAAAGAATTTCAGTGGTTACAGAAAGAGAAAAAAGACAATATAATTTTTGGCTGCAACCAAGTGTATTCCTTAGTTTAATCCTACCCTTCGTGCAGCCACAATAAATTGCTTGTTCATGCTAGGGTCTAGAGATGCCAGTGTAAACAAAATGCAAAAAACCCAAACATTTAAAAAAATGATATATGGCTTTTCTGCCATTTAGCATCAGAGAATCTGTAACAGATCACCAGAAGTGATGCTGTGGAGCATGAAGGACCAATCCAGGGGCTGCCTGTCATCCTTGGGGACTGCCTGGTGCTCTGTTATAAGAAATGTAGCCTCCCTTCTATGGTTCCTCAACACCAATCAATGAACTGCTCAGTTCCCAGTGGGAAGCAGTCTGGGACCAAAGGCGTTGGCTAATATGGAAGATGTATCTATCTGATTTAACTGGAACTACCTCGGGGGTGGGGGGGTAGATGGGATGAAGGGAAATAGAAAAACTTACAGTGGCTGTGATTGAAGCAACACATAGGCTTTGCAATTAAAAGCATAACCAAAATATTTTCTTTTTATCTATTTTTCAGCTAAAAAGAGAGACAGCTTGATGAAGTAGTTAAGGCACGAGGCTAGAAACTGGGAAGCTGCAACTTCTCACAGTCTTAGATTAGACACTCTGTCTTAGACCTGGGAACGATGGAATGGCAAACCACTTCTGAAAAACCTTAACTAGACAGCTACAGGGACTAGGTCCAGTCATCAAGAGTCAACACAACTCAAATGCAAACACATTATTTATCAGCTAAGACACGTTTTTAACCTGGCCCACAAGCCAACAATGCCAAGAGAAGACTCACTGAATAACTCCCTTTTCTTGTTGCCTGAAGCCATTAAACATAGCTTGTCATCCATTAGAAGGACACAGCACAGATAAGGCTTTGAAGCAGTGCTTGGGTTAATGGGCCATAATCTATGGAAACATGTTCAAGAAGATGGTAGTTGGAGTCATAACATCACATTAACACATGGTTTGTTTAACTAGTGTACTGAATAAAACAATATGCAGAGGCATTACTGGAATAGAATGTGAGTTTGACTCAAGAAGAAATGAATGATGTTGTTACAGAAAAGATATCTGAGTCCTGGAAAAATGGGAAATGTGAAAAACCCCAAAGAACTATGCTTCCGTTGTGCTAGGCATAAGTTGAAGTAGAGAGGGAATTTAACAGGCTTTTAGGAGTTTGTTACAATCCCCTAATCTAGTGATGGCTAACCTTTTTGGTGCAGAGTGCCCAAAACATGCACGCAACCCCAAAATTCAATGCAAGCCCCCCCCCCGTGCATGCACCCTAGCCCCCTAACCATTTTTGGCTTTCGGGTTGGTTCAGGAGGCTTTGGTTCCAGGCCCAAAACGGGGCGCAGGCGGTGCCTGGCCCCCCTGCTCTCTGTTTTGGTTTCCAGGTTGGTGCAGGAGGACTTCCAGACCCAAAACAGGGTGCATGTGTGTGTGCATGCATGCGAACCCCCAAAATGCAATGCAAACACTCCCTGCACATGCACCCCCACGTGCCCATGCACATCCCTACATGTGCCCCACACATATGCAGCAGAGACCCAAAGATCAGCTGGCCGGTGGGAGGCATACCTGGATGCGTGGTGGAACTGGGCTGGGGCGAAGACTGGCATGCCCACAGAGAGGGCTCTGCATGCCACCTGTGGCACACATGCAATAAGTTCCCCATCATGGCCTAACTGTATTAAAGTATAGTTCAAGTCTCCCAATAACTTCTGTTTCATCATGTTGCTTATCTCAACAGTTTAATAATCAAACCAAACGTCATTTAGGTTAGATGATGTGTGGCCGTAATTTATATTTCAGCTTGTTTGTACCTGTTAATCTTTTACATGTTTCCTTCTCCGATAGTCTAGAGCTATTTGATATGTTGTTTCTTAGCTAATGTGGTTTAAAATGTTAATTCACTAAATGTTTGCATGCTGACAGGCCCAGTTAAAGTCTACTCCATTAGGAATGATGTCTAAAGAACTGTCTTGATAGTGGTCTGACCTTTACATTCATATCTAATTTAATTTCATCTCCATATGACATTCTTTATCCTCATATAAATAGAGAGATAAACGATTTTCATGAATGCTGTGGGATTTTTAAATTATATGGCAGTGAATATCATCCGATTATGTATTGAGACAGCAGAGATTTCAGAATAAAAGGAAGCCCCCCACAAGATAAAGATACCTCAAATGAAGAAAAAAGGGAAGTAAATAATTTAAATTGGGAAGAACAAAGAGAGTCAAAAGGAACAAGATAAAGAGATGTATTAATTATAAATGCAGAAGTTGAAAAAGAAATATAGCTATATAAGAGAGAAAGGTTACAACCCATTTTGACTTCTCATAAGTATTAAATGGTATAATTTTAAGTTTTCTCAGCTTCTGAGAAAAATGGGTTGTGTTATTTTGCCCCAGGAAATTAGTCAAAATTACATTAAATGAGAAAAAAAATGTTCCAATATCGACTAAGAATGTGGCATATTTGAAGAAGTATCTGCTTTCATATCCAGCTTTACCCATGTATAAACTGCTTTCCTAAAGTTGATGTACTATCTAAATATCTAGGACTACAGTTTCCATTATGTCAAGCAGCATAACTGATGACCATATTGTCACTGGTTTGAAAGCAGTGGTCATTATACATAATAGCAATAGCACTTATATACTGCTTCATAGTTCTTTACAGCCCTCTCTAAGCGGTTTACAGAGTCAGCATATTGCCCCCAACAACAAATATGGGTCCTCAATTTACTGACCTCGGATGGATGGAAGGATGGATGAATCAACCTTCAGCCGGTGAGGATCAAACTCCTGGCCATCAGCAGAATTAGTCTGCAATGCTGCATTCTAACCACTGTGCCACCACGGCTCTTGGAACCTGCTAAATTGAGAAAATTGAATTAAATTGTCAGTGGACATAAAGCACTCCCTGGGACAGCAAAAATCCTGAACATTGACATATATTTTAATAAATATCCCCAAGATTATGTTTGGGAAAAGGCAGTCAAGATGAATGAAAATCCCTAAAGAAAGAGATCTTAAGTGTACAGTCGCAAAGAATTCTGATGAGAAGAAAAAAATGGAGGACAGTTACAGAAGTCAATGTCTTTGCTTGATTTATAAAGATGTGCGGGAAATGGAAATAGGGTCAGGCCCCAAGAGAAGAGGTAGCCTGCAAGTGGAGCACTTGTGTCAGGAAAGTAAAAGCTCAGATTAAGCTGTTATTAGTAAGGAAGCTAATAATAAGAACCAAAAAAGGATATTTTTTATCAATTCAAAAGAAAAGGATAAGAAAAGATTCAGTGTATCAGCTGCTCAAGGAAGAAGACAAAAAAGAAACAAATATGTATAAGGCAACAAAACAAGGCAGAGCTGCTCCTATTTCAGTTCAGTATTTTGCAAAAAAAATAAAAAATAAAACCCAACCCAAAAAGTGTTCCACCAGAAGTTAAATATTAAGATGAAGGAACAAAACTGAAGTTGGCAACTGATAGAGACTTCATGAGGAAATTGGTCTTTACCTTGAAATAATTTAAATCTTCAGCATTTGGCAGTCCTGAAGGAAGTAATTGATGTTCTGAACAAACAGTGAAATCCTCCAAAGTCTGCTATTGGTTTGGTGAGTCTGCTACTGAGTGCATGCATTGCCCACGCATGTGCACTTTGTGCACAGGAGGTGCGTCCGCACAGCGCTAAAAAAGGAATATTTTGAAGCCTTCCTGGTAAGTAGAACCCTGGGGGGGAGATCTGCTGGGCCACGCGATTTAGATTAGCTACAAAGCAGGAAATCCAATGATTCTAGCGAATATAAATTGCGTGTCACAACTGATGGTTGGAAATAATGGTTCACCCGAACCAGTAGCATTTTTTTCTACCGGTTCGGGTAAACCGGTAGCATTTTTTACTACCGGTTCGAGTGAACCAGTCCGAAACGGTAGCATTTCACCCCTGGTCTGAACTCTCTTTCACAATGGTGTGAAATTGATGTTGGGCATATCATGATATTGTGCATGTATTGTTTTTCATACTATGCATTATTTTTGAGACATTCTGAAGAACTAGCATAGTACAAGGAAGGAACAAATATTGTCCCTGACTTTAAAATAGGGGAAAACAAGATATAGCAAATCAGTCTGACAATAACATTTAGGAAAACATTAGAATAGGTCATAAAGAGATTGATATCCATGAATCTTGAAAAAATATAGTAATTATCAGAAGTCTGCATGGATTTGTCAAGACTGATTTATCCTACTTTTTTGTTTGGGTTACTTCTTTAATAGATTGTGGGAATACTGTAGATGTTGACTATATTTGACTTCAATGAAACATTTGACAAAATATCCCATGGCACACTGAAAAACAGCTACTTACATGTGGTCTGGGTGGCATGACAATTAAGAGGATACTGTCAAACTTCCCAACTAGGACTCTGCAATAAATAAATCACAAGTCTCTTGATATTTCTCAACTTGGCTAAGTTTCTCCGTTAGGTTTGGCAAAAATCTCACAGATACAACTTGACTTAACAAAAAAAAGTTATTGATGATAAGAATGAAAAACACAAGATAGTTAATTCCCCACAGCCAATAAGAAGTTATCCACTTCTTTCTTCTGTCTCATACATAAATCATCAAACTCTTGATGTGGTACTTAGTTGCCTTGAAACAGAACATTATATGTTTACATAACTGCCATCTTTGACCTGATCAGAATTATTGCATAATCTTCACAATTATATAGCTGCCTTGAAATTCAGTCCTTTTTAACAATGATTGTTCATCAAATCATTGTCAAGTAGAGTATCACAATGATTGCTGTTCTGTTCTTCAATGTTTTCTTTAATGACTTGGGTGAGGAGATAAAATGTTTAGCTTAATTGCTGATATAAAATTGGATGGGATAGTTAACCTAGAAAAAAAAGTCCAACCCATCTTGATAAGTTATAGAAAGGAACTGAAAGTAAGAAAATAAATATGACTTCAGTTAGGAAACAAACAAAAAAAGAATCTACCTGTTGTGGCCCAGCAGGAGCCGTTGGAGCTGCCACCAGCCTAGGGGCCCTATGAGTCGGCTCTGGAAGATGTGGAGGACCCTGGACAGGGTTCCGACTCCAAGCAGGGCGCAGAGAGACTGGTTGGCCACCAGGTGGCACCTGAGCCCTGGACCAGTGGGGAGGAGACAAGGGAGAGTGATCCAGAAGCCAACAGTGAGTTGTTTCTGGATGCACGCCATCGAAGAGCTACTAGGCATCAGGAACAATTACGCAATTACAGGAGGTGATTGTACTCAGCTGGTGGTCATTAGGCTCCTCTCCAGACTATAAAAGCTACTTGTGCACACAACCCTCTTTGTAGAAGTCAACGCAGGATTGAATGTCGGAGGACAGTACTGTGAGCTTGGCAGGCTGGATTGCTGCCAAGCCTTATCTGTGTTTATTGCTGCCTGAGTTTGTCTGAGTTGCTGCCAAGGTCCTTATCTGTTTGTTATGCTTGGCTTTCAGCCTCCGAGGTTTTGGTGTTTTGCTAATTAAAGTACATTCCAGTTAAGCTTGTTTTGGCATTCGTTACTGGACAGAGGAGGGGGTCAGAACAGTACCCATACAGGATGAAAAATATGTGGGTTGATAAAAGTACTTGTGGAAAACAAAAAGTAGTGATTGCAAACTGAATATAAGCCAGCACATATTAATATATTCTTATAATCATGAATATAGAGCAATCAGTGACTAATATACTATAGCTGGTCGCAGCTCCAACCACGCTTTAAGCCCAAAACCCAGCCTGAAGATGGTGAGTGAGACCTCACCAAAATGTTGCCAGGACAATCTCAATCTTACATGGGAAAAGACCTGAATACAACATTAAAAAATGGCTTTCTGGCAACTGTGACTACTTTTGTGATTGAAGAAAAGGAGTATTAAATATATACTAATAAATATAGGCTTCAGAACATAACTGAGTGACCTACTGCCAACCTGGCTTTTCTTTTTAGCCAATTTCCCCCCTTTTTTCCTTGTTAATCTCTTCACACTTCTTCTTGCTCTCCTTTTACTTCTTAACTTAGACTTTTACCTGCCTCTTCTCTGTCCAGCACTTTGGCTTTCCACTTCTTGCAGTTATATTATTGACATATGTCTTTGTGAAATAAGTAGAGAAGAAGCTATTCCCAAAACTGACTTGGACTTTTTGTCCCTTTCTTTATTGTTTGCCAAGCAACCAAAACATTTTGGGTTTTTTAAAGAAAAATTGAACATTAGTGTAATGCAGGTGTGTCAAACTCAAAAGAAAATCGTGCAATCATTCTTCTTTCCTACCCTTTTCAGGAACTAAAGTTTGCAACACTGATAATAAAAGCATCTTTTTAGTCTGAATAACCATTATTTCTGCCATTCATTGAAATTTTAATTTTTCTTTTGCTTACAAAGACGTGCACATACAAAAGCTATATGCTTTACATGAAGAGCAATAAAGCAAGATTCTTTACATTCTCTTACCTCCCTGATATTTAATGGTATTAATGCCATACACTCTTAAATGCTGTTTGTTGTTCTATACTCTTTTTGTTGTTACTCTGTTATCTGCCCATATGGTTAGCAGTAAATAATCTCCATTTTGAAAGCTTTCCTTGTCTGGGAATATTTCTTCTAAGAAAGCTGAGGGACTTTTCATCAAAAGAAATCAGATGTAAAAGCAAATCCCAGCTGAGAGCTGTTTCTTGCATTATATTTTAATGATACATACAGACACTCGGGAGTCATCACTACCATATCTGAAATGACATGCAAATGTAACATGAGAATACCAATACCTCCCTAGGCAAAGGAGAAACTTTTAGAGGCAAAGACTTTGGAGAATAGCATTGTGACTTTAAATTTAAGCTGACAAATCTTCAAAGCAACCTTAAACAGAAGAGAAACTATTGCTAACTTAACATTGGGCGAAATATCCCTCTTTCCTCCATATTATCATATGCTGTGCCCCCCCCCCAAATTTCACCATACTTGTAAGTGCCTGGTGTACATATTTATGCAGACTTTGGGGGATTGACAGTCCATGCCCACCCCTCAATACGGTACATGAGAGTTGATCTCTTTATTTTCGTAAATTGCCTCTTCACTTTTTTCAATATGACTTGGCATCATTATGTTGTTCTGGAAGAACAAAACTATTTGGTCTACTTTGCTAGATGTGAACAAATCGTAAGTTAGCTATTTGTGTAAGAGGGGTTGGCTGAAATAGGGGAAGAGAAATAGATTTAGCACTTGACCAGCTCTGAAAATGGTAGGAACTTGGCCCACTCTGTGTATATTTATCTCCCATGTCCAAGTTCAGGCTGAAGTAATAATAATTGAACTGGAACCAATATTTATAAATTTAATTGTAGAGGAAGTCATTTTAATCTGCCAAAAGAGCAACAAATGTACAATGTGAAATCCTTACTGGAAGCAAGTGAAGCTATAAAAGCTTATTCTTATATTCAGCTAAGTAGATTCTTGTTCATCATATAGAGTCATATGGTGACTCTTCTTCTATTTGTACATTATTATAAATATATTCATCTTTAAGATGCTCATAATATTTTTCCTTTGATGTGACCCAATATACTTTATTCCTATTCTTTCCAATCAATACCTTCCATTTGTATTTTATCTTTAATTAAACACACTAACTAGGAACTGGTTTTTGAATGTACTATTGGTACTATCTGCCTTTCCTTTTAATTCCATCCAGATAACAACATTTTAAGTTTTTCCAACCCAAATATCAGAAAAATGATGCTTTCACATTCTTTCTATATAGTGTCTATGGAGCCACAAAATGAAATATTTAAAAACAATTCAAAAAGAAGAAAGTTATAAATTTTTCAAATGGTTTTGGCATTTTCTCATGAGATACTTGCAATTTCAGACAAAGTCTTATGAGATTTCAGATAAGAATTAATGAGATTTGGGGTCTGAGATTATCAATTTCTATGAGATCTGAAGATTCAAATTCCAAAAAGATTGCAGGCTGAAACTGCTTTGCTTTACTTTTATCAATATGGAAAAAAAACTTTACACATTTTATTTGCAGTTGTATTTCTTATAAAACTGAACAACAACTACTAAAATGAACAGTGAAGATCCTTGGTGTCAGAAGTATAGAATAGGTCAGTTTGAGGAACAACCAACATTTTGATTAAGAACAGATTGTAGAAGAAAGAAGAGTAATAAGAAAATGTTTTAAAAATCATTGAGAAATCTTGCCTTCTTGCACTTGTGTTTTCTTGATCATAATCTGTTTCGATTTCTACAACCTGGTGATACAAAGATCAGATTTTATTGTGAATTTTAAAAAATGTATTTCTAATTTTTATCCTTGAGCCATGAAAAAAACTTGTTAATTTTGGAATATTGGCCAGTATATTGGGGGGAGTTTCAAGAGATTTTGCTTTTCTGATATTATGAAGAAACTTTCATTGTGTTTTAAATACCTCTCATATAAACACAATATTTTTAGGTGTGGTGTGTGTGTGTGTGTGTGTGTGTGTGTGTGTAAAATACATTTGATAGAACCTGAAAAAAGCTGAATCCAGTTTAGGAGTTTTGAAATAATATATTTTCTATTAGTCCACATTTGAATAAAGATTTGCATTATATAACCTGTACAGCAAATATCCAACACTGCACAATTCTTTCTTAATCTTATAGAAATAATAACATTTTATATATAAGATCCCATGTGGACTCTATATTAATGTCTGGCTGGTAATATAACAGCACCTCTAGGCATAAACAAACATTTATTAAAACAATAATAATTTCCTGTAGACTGGCCGGTGCTGTTAATTTCCTAGAAGGTAATTCAAGAAGAAGAATGCAGATAACTTTATGCAAAAGTGAAAAAAGAAAACCAATTTAGAAATTCTTAAATAGTATGTATTTGTTGGAGTTACATATAGCACCGCCTTGAGCATAGCACTGTTTTATGTTCACAAACTTTTTCTTGTTTGAGAACCATTAAAGATAAAACAAAATCATTTTCTTTTTTAATTGAATCATGAACATTTGCAATATAGTATGAATCTCATATTAAAATGTATTAACACATGCCAAGAAGAAGTTATCCAGGTGATTACTAAGCTGAAACTAGTTGAAACTCAGAGCACATCCATGAAACAGTAATAATTTAAGTCTCATTAATTCTATTTGGATGTACACTAACATCTGCACTAGCCTTTCTAATCTGATGCCCTCAAGCTGTCCTGGGTTTCCAAGTCCCAGAATTCATAAACAGCATGGCTTTTAGGCATCATGACTAGGAATGTTACAATTACATTATATTTAGAGGAGAGCACATTGAAGAAGGCTTAGTTTCTACTCTGAAGAAAGGAGATCATTTAATTGCATTTATGGTTTTGGTCACAATTTATCAGACTGACACATGCTCAGTTTAAAGCAGGCTTGATCAGTCTGACTGCTTAATTTTTATTTTTATTTTTAACTCAAATGTATACAAGTAAGCAATGAGGGATCCTTGATGCTCTCTGAGCTTGGTTGTTTCCTTGCAGATATTTCATTACCAAACTATGTAGCATCATCAGTGGTAATAGGGAGTGGGGTTTGCTCTCATTTTATATTCTAGTGGCTTGCCCCATTACTGTTGATAGAAATGTCCTGGTGGTCTACTGGTTGGGCTGCTTACTGCTAGCTCGTTTGGTAGCCACTTTTTGGCCAATATCAATTTTGGTGTTAATATCTGGTCATCCGACCACTGACACACATTGGTGAGGAGGCATTCTGGTCTTTTTGTTCGCTTTTTGGCTTGTTGATGGTCTCTTGAATGGTATGTAGATGTTGTTTATATCGATGTGCCTGTTGATTGCTGATTAGTCTGAGTGTGAATTCTCTAGCATTCTTGACTTGGCTTGGTCTAAGACGCTTACAGTTTCCCATGTGAAACTATGGTTAAGTCTGTCCATGTGTGGTGAAATTAAGGAGTTCTTCTCATGTCCTCTGACATGAGCTTCAGTACTGAGCTGCAACTACTTTCAAGTGATCCTTATTCTCAACATTCGAATGATAGTTTCCCAGCCACTCATGCAATGCTTCCTCCATCCAGCAGCAGCCATTTATCTGCCTGCTGGGAAGGGAAAAGAAGGAGAAGGGATGGAAAGGGAGAAAAGGGAAAGAGGGAAGGAAGGGAAGGGAAAGGAAAGGGGGAAAGGAAGGAAGAGAGGCAGGAAGTGAGGTTTCTGATGCTCCCTGCCATTTTCCCACAAGGAAACTCAATGGGGAAGCTGGCAGGAATTCAGCAGTTGCTTCCACTCCCACTGCTTTTTTACCCCACCTGTGGTCATTCTTTTTCTTATACAATACAATAGAATAGCAGAGTTGGAAGGGACATTGGAGGTCTTCTAGTCCAACCCCCTATCTAGGCAGGAAACCCTATACCGTTTCAGACAAATGGCTATCCAACATCTTCTTAAAGACTTCCAGTGTTAAAGATATTGGACTAAAATTCACACTTGGTTGGAAAAGATGATAGAAAAACATATAGATTTTAAATCAGAAATCTTTTTGTTGGGAATTATACCAGAAACATACAATAGAGAATTGAAATACTTGATTGTAAATGTATTAACGGCAGCTAGAATTGTATTTGCTAAAAATTGGAAAAATTAGGAAATACCAACGCAGGAGGAAATTATCTACAAAATAATGGAATGTGCTGAAATGAGTAAATTGACATTTGAAATTAGAGCACAAGAAGATAAACAATTTTATAAGACATGGGATTTATTTTATCAATGACTAGATAAAAAAAACATGGAAATGAAAGATGCTACAGAATGCTATCAATACAAGAATAATAGAATGATATTGAATATAATATAAAGATATTATTATTATTATTATTATTATTATTATTCGCAACAACAGAATTGTATCACAGCGGCCAGTTGTTTCGCTGGATTTGACATTGATTACTAGTCAGGCCCCACCCAGGGGCCTAGGATGTTGTAACGTATTTTCGTAATATGTGTGCAGATCCAAGCAGTGCGGCTTTTTGCATTTGACTGATGGTGATTTTGTCGTTTTTTAACTGTTTTAAATGTAATTCCAGTGCTTTTGGAATAGCACCCAGTGTGCAGATTACCACTGGAATTACCACTGCTGGTTTGTGCCATAATCGTTGAATTTCAATTTTTAAGTCCTGGTATTTCGTGATTTTTTCATATTCCTTCTCGTCGACCCTGCTATCACCTGGTATTGCAATGTCTATGATTGTAACCTTATTTTTCTCAACCAGTGTGATGTCTGGTGTATTATGTGCCAGTATTTTGTCCGTTTTTATGTGAAAATCCCACAAGATCTTGACCATCTGATTTTCGGTGACTTTTTCAGGCTTATGTTCCCACCAGTTTGTTGCTGTTTTAATATTATAATTTTTGCACAAATTCCAATGGATCATTTGTGCTACTGAATTGTGTCGCAATTCGCATTTGGCATCATCAGAGGATTTTTCGATTTTGGCCTTAATGGCATTTGTGCGGATAGCTTGTTCTTGCACAGCCAGGATTAGTGACTCTGTTTCTTTCTTTAATGTACCTGCTGTTAACCATAACCAAGTTTTTTCACTGTCCACTTTATCTTTTATTTTTTCCAGAAATTGGCCATGCAATGCTTTGTTCTGCCAACTCTCCAGTCTTGATTTTATCACATCTTTTCTGTATTCTTGTTTCGTCTGTTGGGCCTTCAGTAGATTTTTGTTCTTTACTTCGATTAATAGATGTTCTTGACTTTCTTTTAAATAATCAGCCAGTGCATGTTTTTCTTCTTCAACTATTTGCTTCACTTGTAATAATCCTCTGACACCTGATTTTCGGGGCAGATATAGTCTATCAGTGTTACCACGCGGATGTAAACTGTAGTACATTGTCATTAGTTTCCTGGTTTTTCAGTCTAAAATGTCCAAATCAGCTTGTGTCCAGTTAACTATACCAGCTGTGTATCTTATAACTGGTATTGCCCAGGTATTCATGGCCTTGATTGTATTTCCACCATTCAATTTAGATTTCAAAATTTTCCTAACTCTGTTGGTGTACTCTCTCCTGACAATAGTTTTTACTTCTCCATGTTTGATGTTATCCAACTGCAAAATGCCTAAGTATTTGTAGGCTTCATTTTCATTGCATTTAATTAGTTGGCCATTGGGCATTTCAATTCCCTCACATCTAGTGATTTAGCCCCTTTTTATGATACAGTGGCGCATTTTCCCATGCCAAACTGCATTGAAATATCGTTCCTGAATACTCGAACTGTGTTTGTCAGGAATTGGATTTCTAGTTCTGACTTTCCATAGAGTTTCAAATCATCCATATATAATAAATGTGATTTTTTTTTTTTTCAGTTTCTTTGGCTGTTTGCTAGCCTAATTTCATTTTTTTAAAGATTACTGATAATGGGATCATCGCGAGGATGAAGAGAAGAGGTGAAAGTGAGTCACCCTGGAAAATTCCTCGCTTGATATTAACCATTCCGTAGTTCTCATTTCCTACTGCCAGCTCAGTTCTCCATTGTTTCATTGCCTTTTCAGTAAAGGATGTAATATTTTTCCTAATGCCAGTTATTTATAAGCATTTTATGATCCAACTGGGTGGCAATGAGTCGAATGCCTTTTTGTAATCAATCCAGACCATATTCAAGTTCGTTTTTCTGTTCTTACAATTTTCTAATATCATTTTATCAATTAGCAGCTGATCTTTTATGCCCCTGCTCCTTCTTTTGTTGCCTTTTTGCTCTACTGGCAAGATGTTGTTTGTTTCCAAATAATCCATCATGTTATCTGCAATAATGCCTGTGAGTAATTTGAAGGTTGTTGGCAAGCATGTTATTGGTCTGTAGTTTTCAGGTATTGTTCCTTTAGTTGCATCTTTCTGAATCAAGTATGTTTTTCCAGTTGTCAACCATTCATCAATTTGACCATTTTGTTAAATTTCATTCAGTTGCCTGGCCAATATTGCATGTACACTGGTCAGATATTTGAGCCAGAAACCATATAATTGGTCATTTCTAGGTGATGTCCAATTCTTTACTTTTTTTACTTGATTTTTGACCATCTCAGTTGTTATTTCTAATACTTGCATTTGTTTATTGCCAATGCTTTTCTCAAAGTCATGTATCCACTTTGCTTCCTTATTGTAGTCCTTTGCATTTTCCCACAATTCTCTCCAGAATACAACTGTGGCCTGCTTTTCTGGTTTTTCACTTTTGGTGTCACCTTTTACATTAACACTTTGATAAAAACGCCATTGGTCTGATTGAAATTGCTGGTTTTGTTTGTATTGGATGATTTGTGCCTCATATCTTTCAATTTTCCTAGCTGTTGCTGTTATCTGCTGTTTTACAATCTCTATAGCTTCATTGATGTTTCTTGTATCCAATCTATATCTTCTGATTAGTTGATCTCTGATTTTGCTGTTTTTAAACCGTTGCTCATGCATGTTCTTAAGTTGCTAGCATCTGCCCTTAATTTTTTGACTTTTTGTTCTAATCGGATTTTCCACTTTTGCTTTGATGCTTTTTCCATTATGTGACTAGGTGCTTTGATTTTAATGCCTAGTTCATTAGTGACTATTACAGCTGCACTGTACATTAACTGATTCGTTTCCCAGATGGATCCCGATTCAATTGTTGAAAGAACTGCATTAACCATTTTTATGATAGGAGCCAAACTTTCTTGGGCACAGTTTTTAATGATGGTAAACATTGCCTTTCCTCATTAGACAGAAAATGCTCCATGATCTTGTCCTTCAATTCTTTTTGTTTTTGAGTTAGTTCCTCGGTTGGTTCAATGATAACTGGTTCTGCTGATAGTGTTGTTATTTCCTCCCTGACAGCTTCTTCTGGGAGTTCTACTACAATGTCTTTAGTTGTGTCTTGAGTATCAGTTATTTCTGCTTGTGATGTTGTTTTTTTAGTTTTGCAATTTGCCTGAATTTCCTCAAGTTCAACTTCACTAAACACTTTATTCCGTATAATAAATCGCCTTTGATCTGCTAGTCATTGTTCACTAACATTTGAATCTGGATATTGTTGTTTCCATAATTCATACATTCACTTTAAATAGCCTCTTTTTTCTGGCTCTGAGTTAGCAATAGCAATAGCAGTTAGACTTATATACTGCTTCATAGGGCTTTCAGCCCTCTCTAAGTGGTTTACAGAGTCAGCATATTGCCCCCAACAACAATCCGGGTCCTCATTTTACCCACCTCGGAAGGATGGAAGGCTGAGTCAACCCTGAGCTGGTGAAATTTGAACAGCCGAACTGCAGAACTGCAGTCAGCTGAAGTAGCCTGCAGTGCTGCATTTAACCACTACGCCACCTTGGCTCTTTTAAGTTGAGTTGGGAAGGATTGGGATTCCGGGGGAGACATTAAGCCATTCCACTGGGGGGGGGGGTTTCACCATCTCTACTGTTTGTGGGAGAGGCAGATGTGGTGGGGGCCGAGGGCCAAATTATGTTCGGGGGACGCAGGTCCGCTGTTTAAGAGCGATCGTGCATTCCGACCCTCATCACCCTTCTCACACCCCTGGGTGCTCGGGACTACAGGACCCTGGTCTCCGGCTGGTGTCGCTTAACGCCAGGTCCATGGTACATAATGCTGCCCTCATTTATGAGCTACAAGAGGGTAGAGCGGACCTGGCGTGCATTACGGAGACTGGTTGGGCCATGAGGGGGGGTGTTCCCCTTAGTGAATTATGCCCACAAGGCTTCCAGGTGTTTCACCAGCTGAGAGCCCAGGGCGGGGGGGGGGGGTTGGCAATGGTTATTAGGGAAAGTCTCAGACCTCAGGAGGTCACCGTGCCTCAGATAGGCGGGTGTGAGTCCCTTTTTGTGAAATGGGGCCTTGGAGTTCAGATGGGCCTTTTTGTTACATACCTGTCTCCCTGCTACGTTTCATCGGCCCTGCCGGAGCTGCTGAACATGTAAGCTGGATTGGCGGTTGATTTCCCCAGGCTTATGATCCTGGGGGATTTCAATCTGCCTTCCATTGGCGAGACATCCGAGTCAGCTTGGGAGTTCATGGCTTCCATGACAGCTATGGACCTAACTCAGTTAATTCAAGACCCCACCCATAATGGGGGACACACGCTCGACCTGATTTTTGTCTCTGGGCAGTGGATGAATTATCTAGATTTAGGGGATATTTCTATCCAACCCTTGTCATGGTCGGATCATTTCCTCATCAGGCTTGACTTCCATACTGCTACCCCTCACCACAGGGAGGCGGAACCGACTAGATGGTTCCGCCCCAGGTGCCTGATGGACCCTGAAAGGTTCCTGATGGAGCTTGGGACTTTTCCTGAATCCCTTGCTCACAACTCGACCGAAGCCCTAGTGGAAGCCTGGGATAGGACAGCCACTGGGGCTTTGGATCTTGTTGTGCCTTTGCAGCCTCTGACTCGGTGTCGATCCCAGGTAGCTCCCTGGTCTCCCTGAGGAGCTCTGGGAGATGAAACGCCAGAAAAGATGCCTAGAGAGTGGTTGGAGGGCCACCCGGTATGAATCTGATCGAACACTAATAAGAATTCATATTAAATCCTATTTAGTGGCGATAAAAGCGGCAAAACGGCAACATTTTTCTGCTTTTATCGTGTCCGCAGATAACTGCCCAGCCACCCTGTTTAGGGTAACCCGCTCCTTACTTAACCAAGGAGCTGGGAAAGACACCTTGCAGGGTAGAGCTGAAGAATTTGTTCAGTATCTGCAGGATAAAATCGCTCAGATCCGGACAGGCTTGGACTTTGACTGGGTAGATTCGGGCGAGTCGACGGGGATGAATCTTGTGGAGACCATCTGGGATGAGTTTGATCCTGTGACCCCCGAGGGTATGGACAGGATTATGGGGAGACTCGGGACTTCTGGGGGAGGAGCCTGTCGCCGACGGGAGCTCAACGGAGCTCCTCTCAGAGTTCTGGTCTGTATATCTTATAAGATCTATAGATATCTCCCCTTTCTGGTGTTGGAAATGAAAAATGAAAGAAGTACTTGAGTTTAATGGCTTTATAGAAAGGTTTGGATATTTGGATAAAAAAGAGATAAATTAAAGGTTTGAATAGATAGATAAAGTAATGAGGCCCTTAGTTGGAGAATTCCATTTGACTAACTTACCTGGTTCCAATATAGTTTGAAACCCTGCAAGTAATAAAATAACTGAAATTTGGAATGAGGTACATTGTTTAAGATTTAAAGATGATGGGAAGCTGTGTTAATGTAGTGGGTTTATTGATTTTTCCTGTTTTTCTTTTTTTGTGTGTGCGTCTTGTTTTTCTTTTTCTTTTTTTCTTTTTTACTATTTCTCTTTTTTTTTGTTTTTCCTTTATCTTTTATCTTTTAACTTTAAAGTTAGTTGGTTTTATTATACCCCAGTGCTTGATAAAGAATTATGCCGGGTATGGGACCTGGGAAGTCGTAAGGGGGTTAGGGAGGGGGGAACTATAGGGGGGAGGGGGGAGGGTGGAAATACAGTTTCAATTCTCAGAACAATAAGAATGCACTTGTATACTGTTGCTCTCTTTTCTTTTTTTTCTTTTTCTCTTTTATTTTCTCTTTTTTTTTCTTAATTTTAGTGTAAAATATAAACTGAATAGATTAATGAATTGTAGAGATACACCAAAGTGAGGAGTAGAGGGAAAGAAGAGGGAGAAGTAAAGAGGGAGTGAGAGGGGAATGTAAGGAGGGTGAGATGGAGGGAATGGGAGATGTCTGAGGGGGAAGGGAAGTAGAAGAGGGGAATGTTGGAGGGGAGAAATGAAAGTTGGAGGGGGAGAAGAAAGGGTGTATGGGGGATTGAAGTGTTATGTTGGTTTTTTATGGTGGATTTTTTTTTTGTTATGCACAGTATATAAGTGATTGTATAAAATGAAAATGAAAATGAAATAAAACAGTTTAAAAAGGAGGATTATGGGGAGACTCAGTGCTGCCACTTGTGTGCTGGACCCGTATCCCTCTTGGTTAGTCTCGGCTTCCCAGGAGGTGACACGAGGCTGGCTCCAGGCGATTACCAATGCTTTGTTGAGAGAGGGGTTCTTTCCCACCACCTTGAAGGAGGCGGTGGTGAGGCCCCTCCTTAAGAAGCCTTCCCTGGACCCAGCTTCTTTAGCCAACTATCGTCTGGTCTCCAACCTTTGTTTTATAGCGAAGGTTGTTGAGAGTGTGGTAGCACGTCAGCTTCCTCAGTCCCTGGATGAAGCTGTCTACCTGGATCCATTTCAGTCAGGTTTCAGGCCCGGATACAGCACGGAGACGGCATTGGTCGTGTTGGTCGATGATCTCTGGCGGGCCTGGGACAGGGGCTGCTCCGCTGTCCTGGTCCTATTAGACCTCTCAGTGGCTTTCGATACCATTGACCATGGTATCCTAATGCGACGACCCGGGGGGTTGGGAGTGGGGGGCACCGTTTTACGGTGGTTCTCCTCCTACCTGTTGGATCAGTCACAGTTTGTGTTGACTGGAGGACAGGGATCGACCCCGAGGCACATCACTTGTGGGGTGCCCCAGGGGTCGGTTCTCTCACCCCTCCTGTTCAACATATATATGAAACCACTGGGTGAGATCATCCGTGGTTTTGGGGTATGGTATCATCAATATGCTGATGATACCCAACTTTTCATCTCTACCCCAAACCACCCAAATGATGCCCTCAATGTGATATCCTGATGCCTGGAGGCTGTGCGGATCTGGATGGGGAGGAACAAGCTCAAGCTCAATCCCTCAAGACTGAGTGGCTGCGGTTTCCATCATCCCAATTTGTGCATCTTGTTCCATCTTTGATGACAGGGGGAGAAATTTTAGCCCCCTCAGAGAGGGCCCACAATCTGGGCGTCCTCCTGGATACACGGCTTAGTTTAGAAGAACACCTGACAGCCATGACCAGGGGGGCCTTTTACCAGGTTTGCCTGGTACGTCAGTTGTACCCCTTCCTGGATCGGGATGCTCTGTGCACAGTCACTCATGCCCTCGTCCTTTCTCGCCTGGACTACTGTAATGCTCTCTACATGGGGCTGCCCTTGAAGAGCACCCAGAGGCTTCAACTGGTCCAGAATGCAGCTGCGCGGGTTATCATGGGGGCACCTAGGTACTCCCATGTTACACCCCTTTTAGGCGGCCTGCACTGGTTGCCGATTGTCTTCCGGGTGCGATTCAAGGTACTAATTATGACCTTTAAAGCGCTCCTTGGCTTAGGCCCAGGGTACCTGCAAGACTACCTACTGCCACCTGTAGCCTCCCACCGTCCAGTGTGATCCCACAGAGTTGGCCTCCTCAGGGTGCCGTCAGCCAGACAGTGTCGGCTAGCGTTCCCCAGGGGGAAAGCCTTCTCTGTGGGAGCGCCTTCCCTCTGGAATGAGCTGCCCCCAGAGCTTCATATAATCCCCGACCTCCGGTCCTTCTGACGCGCCCTAAAAAGTTGGCTTTTCCAGCAAGCCAGCCTGGCCTGAACAAAACAAAATAAATTATTGATCATTGTTAATTTGAATTTGAATTTTTTAAAAAATGTTATTGTCAATTCTAATTGGGTTTGTTTGGGATATTCTATTTAATTTTTTTAAACTTTTGTATTATGTGTTTCTTTTAATGTTGTACGCTGCCCTGAGTCCTTGGGAGAAGGGCGGCATATAAATCTAATAAACCAAACCAACCATAAACCAATAACAGGCCATTAAGGCACGATTTTCATCTGCACTATATTTTTGTCGTTTTGTTGGCTGGTCCACTTGTAGCCCACTTGTCAACGGATGCCCAGGGACCTCAACATCTGCCACGGCCCTTGATAACCCGCGCGGCGACCAATGCAGTATAGGATTTTTATTCGTTTCTTTCACCATATTGTATGGGTTGGCGGGTTTTTATGGGGCCAGGTAGCCAACCTGACCTCAACCCTCCTACTTTCTCATCCGGGCTTGGGACCGGCAATGGTGGAGTTGTTGTTGTTGTTGTTGTTGTTATGTACTTTATTCATTAAACATGAATCTCAGCCAACTGAACATTCAAAAATGCATTACAAATACAGTGACTGGTGCTAATGGTTGATACAGTTTGCTGCCAGCATCCTAGGTATCAACCAAGTACCTTCTTAAAATATAAGATTTCCGAGTAGTGCAGTTTTTTGCAGTTCTGCTGGTGTTATTGCAGGAAGCTGCAATTTGTTGATGTATCTTGTAAAATTCTTGGACATGGTGCCAAGTGCCCCAATGACAATGGGTATCACTGTTACATGCTTCATCCATAGCTGTGTAGTTTCGATGGCCAGGTCACGATATTTCATTATTTTTTCTAGTTCTTTTTCTTTGACTCTGGCATCTCCAGGAACAGTGATAACAATAAACTGTACACTTCGGCCCTCTACAACCAGGCTATCTGGAGTGTTGTGCTCCAAATGACTATCCGTTTGTATTCGAAAGTCCCACAAGATCTTGACCTTCTCATTTTCAATAAGTTTTTCCACTTTATGTTCCCATGACTTTCTGGATACAGGTAAATCATATTTTTTACATAATGATCAGTGGATTAATTTAGCAACTCGGTCATGTCTAGCTTTGTAAAATGTGCGATTTTGCTGCATTCACATATTAAATGTGAAACAGTTTCAACTTTGTTATTGCAAAGTCGGCAGTTTGGGTTGTCAGTGGATTTTTGTATCTTCACTTTCATGGCATTAGTTTGTATTTTTTTTTATTTGTATTTATTTGTCTTGTATGCCGCCCACTCCCGAAGGACTCCGGGCGGCTCACAATAGACAAGGGAAGGGGAAAACTGGACAAAGACAACACTTTAAAACAAAAACGGCAACATTCACAATTTCCGTGGGGCTGGATGTTTCACAAGCCCCCCGGCCTGCTGGAGCAGCCAGGACTTGGTGGCTTTGCGGAAGGCCGGGCGGGTAGTAAGGGTCCGGATCTCAATGGGGAGATCATTCCAGAGGGCTGGAGCTGCAACAGAGAAGGCTCTCCCCCGGGGGGTCGCCAGCCGACATTGGCTGGTGGATGGAATCCGGAGGAGACCTAACCTGTGAGACCTAATCGGTCTATGGGAGGTAATCGGCAGGAGGCGGTCTCTCAGGTACCCAGGTCCGATGCCATGTAGGGCTTTATAGGTAGCGACCAGCACCTTGAAGCGGATTCGGAGACTAATGGGTAGCCAGTGCAGTTCGCGGAGGATAGGTGCGACGTGGGCGTACCTGGGTGCACCCACAATCGCTCGCGCGGCTGCATTCTGGACTAACTGAAGTCTTCGAACACTCTTCAAGGGCATCCCCATGTAGAGCGCATTACAATAATCCAGTCTTGAGGTCACAAGGGCGTAAGTGACTGTCTGAAGGGCCTCCCAATCCAGGTAGGGATCCAGTTTATAGTGCTTATTCTTGAGCAGCCAGTATTAAACCTTCCATTTCTTTCTTGATAGCTCCCATCTTAAGCCATGTCCATGTCAAGTTGTCATCACATTTTTTTCAGGTGCTGTCCATGCAAAGCTTTGGTTTTTCATCTATTTAATCTGTCATTCAGCTGTTTTTCCTTAAATTCTGCCTTTGTTTCTGTTGTTTTTATGCTGTTCTCCGTTTTCACAGCCTGCAGCAATTTTTCTGTACTTTAGTTCACATAATCATTCAAACTTTTTCTTCTTCTACAGTTTGATGGATTTGCAATAGCCCCCTGACCCCTATTTTACTTAGCCGGTACAACCTGTCGATGTCACTTTGTGGATGTAAAGCATGGTACATATTCAAAAGTTTGCGTGTTTTCCGGTCCAAGTTTTCCAGTTCAGCCAGAGTCCAGTTGATGATTCCAGCTAAATAGCGTATCACTGGAACTGCCCATGTATTAATGGCTTTAATTATGTTTCCAGCATTCAGCTTTGATTTTAATATTTTGCGGATCCTCCTAATGTATTCCTTTTGTGTTGACTCTTTGACTTTTCTAGTCAAGATATTATCTGCTTCCAATATGCCTAGATACTTGTCACCATCATCCTTTGCGAATGCTTTCACTATATTTCCATTTCCCAGTTCTATTCCTTCTGTTTTTTTCCATTTTTCCTCACCGCATGGATAATATAGCACATTTTTCAAGCCCAAAGTTCATTTTGATGTCACTGCTGAACACTTGAACTATGTTGAGTATTCATTTAAGTTCAGTGGGGCTTTTTGCATATATTTTTAAGTCATCCATCTATAGTAGATGGTTTATGTACAGATATTTTTGCTGATTCCAAAGTTTTCCAGACAGGTGTTAATCCAGCTGTGGTGTAATGAGTCAAATGCCTTCTTGTAATCAATCCACGCCATATTTAAATTTGTTTTTCTTCATTTTGCATTTTTTAGTACCATTTTGTGTATGAGCAGCTGATCTTTTGTTCCTCTTGATTTTTTATAATTTCCTTTTTGTTCTACTGGGTACAAACTGTTTTCCATCAGATGATTGAATACTGAATTTGCCAGTAACCTTCCAAAAAGTTTGAACGTTGTTGGCAGACAAGTAATTGAGCGATAGTTGCTTGGTTCGGTGCCTTTTTCTGGATCTTTCATTATCAAATATGATCAGCCAGCTGTTAACCATTCTTCGCTTGTTGCATTTTGAAGCATTTGATCAAATTGAGTGGCCATGTGATGATGGAGGCTTGTCAGGTGTTTTAGCCATATCCATGCAGTTTATCCAGGCCAGATGCAGTCCAGTTCTTGACCTTCTTTGCTTGTTTTGCCACAATTTCAGTTTTTATTACAATATTTTCCATCTTGTTTTGTGTTGTTTATTGTTGAATATATTTGATCCATTATTATTATTATTATTATTATTATTGGATAGATTGAAGATGATATAATAAATTATTACAATATAAATGATCCCAATATTAAGTATAGCTTGTTGAAAATGAAGGAATAAATAGTGATAGTCAAACAAATAATGTACATTGATAATAATAATATATATAAACATTTTGGATTTGATAATGTGTTTTTATATAAATTACAAGTAATGACTGTGGAAAGGATGCACAAAAACTTTGTAACCAATTGACACACTGTATGTAATGAGAGATGGTTTCATGTTTTGTATCTTGTTTGTCTATGTTTAAAAAAATAAAAATTCTTTACAAAAAAAAAAGACTTCCAGTGTTGGGGCATTCACAACTTCTGGAAGCAACTGTCCCACTGATTAATTGTTCTAACTGTCAGGAAATTTCTCAGTTCTGAGTTGCTTCTCTCCTTGATTAGTTTCCACCCATTGTTTCTTGTTCTACACGCAGGTGCCTTGGAGAATAGTTTGACTTCCTCTTCTTTGTGGCAACTCCTGAGATATTGGAACACTGCTATCATGTCTCTCCTAGTCCTTCTTTTCATTAAACTAGACATACCCAGTTCCTGCAACCATTCTTCATATGTTTTAGTCTCCAGCCCCCTAATCATCTTTGTTGTTTTTCTCTGCACTCTTTCTAGTGTCTCCACATCTTTTCTACATCGTGGTGACCAAAACTGAATGCAGTATTCCAAGTGTGGTCTTACCAAGGCATTATAAAGTGGTATTAGCACTTCACGTGATCTTGATTCTATCCCTCTGTTTATGTAGCTTAGAACTGTGTTGGCATTTTTGGCAGCTGCTGCACACTGCTGGCTCATAGTTAAATAGTTGTCCACTGGGACTCCAAGATCCCTCTCACAGTTACTACTATTGAGCAAGGTACCATCTATACTGTACCTGTATATTTCATTTTTCTTGCCTAAATGTAGAACCTTACTCTTTTCACCATTGAATTTCATTTTATTAGATAGTGCCCAATGTTCAAGTTTGTCAAGATCCTGCTGTATCTTAAGCCTATCTTCTGGAGTGTTGGCTATTCCTGCCAGCTTGGTGTCATCTGCAAATTTGATGAGTTCCCCATTTACTCCCTCATCCAAATCATTGATGAAGATGTTGAAGAGTACTGGGCCTAAAACAGAGCCTTGGGGTATTCCACTGCACATTTCCCTCCATGTAGATGCAGTTTCATTGAGGACTACATGTTGAGTGCGGTTGGTCAGCTAGTTATGAATTCATCTGATGGTGATGCTGCCTAACCCACATTCTAATACTTTATCTAGAAGTAGGTTATGGTGTACCTTATCAAATGCCTTACTGAAGTCCAAGTAACCTATATCGATGGCATTTCTCTGGTCCACTAATTTTGACACTTTGTCAAAAAATGTAATAAGATTAGTCTGACATGATCTGTTTTTGACAAACAAATGTTGGCTTTTGGCTATTACTTTGTTTACTTCTAGGTGTTCGCTAATTCATTGCTTGATTATCTTTTCCAGAATCTTTCCTGGTATTGAGGTCAGGCTGATAGGTCTGTAGTTTGGTAGATCTATTTTTTTTTCTTTTTTGAAGATGGGAACCACATCAGTTCTTTTCCAATCCTCTGGCAGTTCCCCGGTGCTCCAGGATCTCTGAAAGATATAGTTCAGTGGTTCTGAGATCTCATCTGCCAATTTCTTCAGAACCCTGTCGTGTAATCCATCCGGTCCTTGTGATTTGAATTTGTCTAGGCTAGACATGTGCTCATTTATCATTTTCTTCCCTATTTCAACTTGTGTTCCTAATCTGATTTTTGTAGTGCTGTTTTTGATAGGTTGGACTGTTTTATCCCTTTGTGTAAAGACAGTTAAATAAATGAGTTAAATAGTTCTGCTTTCTCCCTTTTGTTTGTCACCTTCTTGCCACTTTCTCCCAGCAATGGACCAATTGTTTCCTTAACCTTTTTCTTGTTTTTAACATGTTGGAAGAAGCTTTTTTTTTGTTATTTTTTACTTTTGTGGCAAGCCTTTCTTCATTGTGAGCCTTCTTCTTTTAGGTAATAAAATATCTCTGACATGATGACTCAATGGGACACAGATTGTCTATTTTTCAATTAAGGGGACATAGAGTCATTCTATGAGAGGGATGAATGGTCTTTAAATATGATATATTCATATATTTAAAAAAATAAATATAAAGTTGGAAAGATAAGTATTTTGTGAAATATATGCTGCAATACTATGAGGTGATATCTCATAAGGAACATCTTAATTTAAGATTAGATTAGAGGCAGAGGCATAAATAGTCATAAAACTTGCAAGTACTCGAGGAGGAGATGATGGTAGAAAATCAAGGTCACAATCAATTGTCAATACTGAGCGTCTGTTAAGGGTACATATCTTATAGCAGGGTGTCAAACAGGCAGGCCACAGGCCAGATATGCCACAGGCCATGCTCACCCCAGCTCTGCGAATGCAAAAAATATCACAAAACGTGATGGCAATGTGACACTGCAAGCTTGACATCCGTGCCTTACATGAAGCCAATGAGGAAGCATTTTTCCTTAGTTCCACAAATAATTCAACCACCTCTTGCATTGACACAGCTAATATTGGTAATAGTGATGAGAAGAAGTACCAGTGGATTCTATGGCCTGTCTGCACATTGGTGACAAGTGAAGAACTGATAGGAATTTTAAGAGAAAGAAGCATTAGCACCTGATGACAATTAACAATAAGATAGCCACTGGCTGAATTTACATGACACTAAGCCAGTGTGCTTTTAAGCTTAGTATTAAGTCAGGGGCCAGCCAATGAGACCATGCTTAAATGTTGTTAATTGTAGATAAATATGTATAGGTGAAAGTGTAGTTTTGATTGTGAGCAGTGAAGTCAGAATGCAATTTTTTTCTTTACTTGAATGAACAGATACAAATTTGATTATGTAAGAACAAGGAAACAAGCAAGAGTTGTGTCTAGTAGCAGCCTGAAGAAGGGATGTGTTCTTAATCTACAACTTCCCTACTTTCATCAATGTAGATCTTTACATGTGAGGCACATGTAAACATTAGAAGTTACCTGACCTGGTAATTTATTTGCCTAGGTAGGAAAGAGGCTTTTAAAAAAATTATATCAGTTCACAGTCTGCAAGTGTTGCATATTCATATCAATCTTAGTTCATACGCATTTGAAAATTCAGGGAATGAGAATACTCTAGTTGCCTCTGTATTGCTTGGGGGTTTGCTGTTTTATCCTATCAAGTCAATTCCCCTCCCCCTCAAATTGAATCAGCACATGTACATTGAAGTTTTCAACATCACCCACAAGGTTTTTAAGGCTTGTCAAAAGAATCTGCATAGTCTCTAATCATGAATAAAAATGATTTCAGATATCATCTTTATTTCAAGTTTTATTTCATGGGATTAATTTAACTGATTGTGCTGATGGCAGTATTAAGTTGTTACTGCAATAAATAAATGTTCAGTTTCAAAAAAAATACAAAGCTCTGGATTTAGTTAATTTTTACTATATTTTTGCAATCAGTATAAGAATTCAAAAGTGCCGCCTTGGTAGTTTACAATGTTATATCATTTTTATAAACAACATGGCCCATTTATAAATGAGAAAGGTCTTAGAATTTCTAATTTTCTTTATGGCATCCTCCACAACATTTTTTAGTTTGGTTTCTTATATATGGATGTGAAAAAATCTATTTGGAAAAAAAATGTTTATACAGGTTTCTAAGCTGTCCTGGCATAGAATTAGGAAAACCTTGATGGAGATGATCCAAGATATAGATTTCAGCCGGACTGGGGGATGCAAAGTAACTTGAAAATGTAGCCATTGTCAAGAACCAAAGCAGCAGTTAATATGTTGAAGGTTAGATCAGTAGTGTGCAGCTTTCACAAAGGCAACTCTGGAAGAGCTGGTAACTTCATTACAAAAATGAAATTAAAATAACAGTGTACATAATATAATCAATTATTCAAAAAGTTCCCTCATCTGGAACTTCTGGTCTGGGCGTTGTCTATGGAAGCTGTTTGGTTTTTAGCAGCTCCAGACCCAAGGCAGCATTCATCAGCTGTTCGACAGATTGATTACCTCTCCTTTGAACAAAGAAGGAGAGGTGAGAAGCTGATTTTGGGAAGTGCTCCATTCAACCTCCCCAAGGAGATAAATCTGAGGTGTGGAAGGTGTGAGCCGCCCTATAACCCAGTGAATTCTCTGCACCAGGGATTTTTTCTGCCTTTTTGCAGAACAAAGGCATACGTCCACCCCCAACTCAACGATTGATTTATACCTGATTTCAACATGGACAGACAAATACTGGAGAACTTCTAATTGTATGTATTATAGACTTTAACTCCATTTTTCTAAAAATTCCTTCTGATAAACTACGTGGCAGAAAGACAAAGATGGCGCTGAACAGTTTTGTAGTTGTGGCTGTGCTGTGATGTTACAGATTTTAACGGAGCTCAAACTATTATAGAGTTCAAGATCATCTAAAGATCATTAAATCAGTAGTGATTTATTAGTAAACTACAGAGTAATTACTGGAACAAGCGGCTTGCCTGGATTTATTAACTGGGTGCAAAATAAGATTAACTGAGGAAATGGCTTCTAAGCAAAAAAATGACTAACACCTCTAAGAGCGCTGGTAGTTCACCTGCTCCGGCATCTAAATTACAATCATTACTCCACTCCCAACCCCCTCCTACTCCTGCTGGGGAACCTTTGACTCGAGAAATACTGCAAAAAGTATTAAATGATGCTTTAAAAGATCATGCAGCCACGATGGAAATTAAAATACAGGAAAAGATCTCTGTTTCTTTTAAGGAGCTGTTGGAAGAAGTTATGGGTTTGGTCCAGATTCTTAATCAAGGAATTAGAGACAATATTTTAGAGGCTTTTAAATGCTTATCTGGCTACGTATCAGGAATCGAGGATAAATTGGAAGATCTTAGTGATTCCAATATTAACCTGGTAACAAAAATGGATGTGGCCCAACACAAGGTTGAGGATGCAGAAAATGAAATTATAATGTTGCAGTATAGACAGATGGAATTTGCTTTAAGGATAAGGGGCCTTAAAGAGAAAAATCAAGAAAATCTGAAGGAGATCTTCTCAGAAGCTTTTGATCAACTGATGGGATGGCCAGGAGGGGACTATGACTGGCAAATTGACAAGATATATCATGTTAATTCATGGCTTGACAAAAACAACTCCCAAGGGACATTGTGGTGTATTTTGCAACAAAGGATACGAGGAATTTGATATTGCAAGAGTCTTATAAAACCAAGTTGCAAATTGGGGGTCAGGAGGTGACTGTTTTGAAGGAAATACCACCCAAAATGTTGAGATCAAGAAAAGACTATGCCTTTTTTGTGGATGAGCTCAAAAACCATCAGTTACAGTTCAGATGGGAAGCTCCAGCTGGGTTAGCAGTTAATTACCAGGGACAAAGATATCATCTTAGTATGGAAGGCTAAAGATTTTTATAGCAATATACTGAAGGCTGGACATTCCCCCCTTCAGGACCCAGAGAAAGAGAACAAGAAGGACAGAACAGACAGCAAGATATCCAAGGATCATTACTGCTGGACCAACTTCCTCTGCTGGAACTAGAAGGAACGAAGGAGCAAAGGCAAACCCGCGTGGTCACTAGGCGTATGGAACAAGAGTTAAAAAAGCAACAAGCTTTGCAACAAACACAAGTAACGGTTAAAGAAGTCACAGATTTTAGTTCAGAAGCTGTGGGAGGAGCCAGGCCAAAAGCCAAACTCCAGGATTTCCAGATGGCTCTTAGAAAGCTTCAGGGAGCTAAAGATGACAACTAAGTTCTTAACTTGAAATGTTAATGGCTTAAATTCACCACAGAAAAGGAAGAAAATAAATCATTATTTGAAACAATTTAAGAATGACATAATTTGCCTGCAAGAGACACATATTAGATTAACTGACCAGAAATATTTGATCAATGCAAGATTTGGACAACACTTTGCAGCCTCTACCCCAGAGAAGAAAAATGGTATAGTTATTTACTTAAGAAAGGACATGAAAACCGAACTAATTGAAGCAGATTCCCAAGGAAGATATATTGCAATAGAACTGGTATTAGAAAGGAAAAAGATGCTCTTAATGGGAATATATGCTCCCAATCAACAAGAAGACAAATTTTACAAAATGCTCCATACTAAGCTAATACAATGGGACTATAGATCCTGCATATTAATGGGTGATTGGAACAGAGTTCTGGATACCAAGAAAGACAAGAAGAGCCTCCTGCAAAACATCCAAACACGAACGAAATTACCTAAGTCTTTTTTCGATATGATGGATGATATGGAGCTAAGAGATATCTGGCGAGAAAGAAATGCAAGAGAACAGGACTTTACATTTTTTTCTGATAGACATCAATCTTTTTCCAGGATTGACTTCATATTAACAACAAATGGTTTGCTTTCTAGGATAAAGAAGACGAAGATATGTTCCAGAGTCTTAACAGATCATAACCCGGTTTCGATGGAGTTGGAATTTGGGAAGGAATCTAGAAGGTCTTGGAGATTAAATGAAAATTTATTTAGATATGAGAAAAATATTAATGAATGTAAAAAACTGTTGAGAGAATATTTTGTCTTTAATATGAATAAGGGCACATCTATGGAAATGGTTTGGGATGCAAGTAAAACGTACCTGTGAGGAGTCCTAATAAATTTAAATAGGTTACATAGACATAAACAGGGGGGGAGAAATGAACTAGAGGAAGAGATTAGGAAGAGAGAACAGGAGTTAATATTAAACCCAGGAGATAAGAAGATTAAAGAAGCAATTATCCTATTACGAGCGCAATTTAATATGCTGATGTCAGATCAGGTGGCTACTAATTTGTTATATGCAAAACATAATACTTTCTGTAACTCCAATAAACCTGGCAGATGGTTAGCATATTTGACCAGGAAGAAACAAAAATCTCGCAATATACCGAAAATATATTATAAAGGGAAGGAAGTTTATCAACAGGATATGATCTAAAAGGCTTTCCTTGAATTTTTTACAGGATTGTACATGGGTGACAAAATACAAGGTTTAGATATAGATAGATACTAGGACAAAGAAAAAATACCTATAGTTAAGGAGGAGCAGAGGGAAAGATTGAATCAACCAATAACCTTGGGGGAAATCCTCCAGGTAATTAAACAGTTAAAGGCTGGGAAAGCACTGGGCACAGATGATTTGACAGCGGCTTATTACAAAAATTTACAATTAGAAAGGGTAGAACCCCTTAAGGAATTATTTAATAAAATCCAAGTGGAAGGGAAGGTACCTCCATCTTGGAAGACAGCTTTCATATCCCTGATACCTAAAGAAGATCAAGATCTTAGTCATCCAAAAAATTATAGACCTATATTATTACTTAATATAGATTATAAAATTTTTACAAAAATATTAGCGAATAGGTTAATGTTGGTTATTCAGCAACTGATTCATAATGATCAAACCGGTTTTATACAAGGGAGACAAATGAGAAGTAATGTAAGATAAATTGTTAATATACTGGAATATTTGGGAAAGAATAACCAAATCCCCGCAGCACTTATATTCTTAGATGCCGAGAAAGCCTTTGATCGAGTGAATTGGCAATTTTTAATGAAAACAATGCAAAAGATGCAAATAGGAGAGTATTTTCTACAATCAATTAAAGCAATATATCAGGAACAAACAGCACAAATTATAGTCAATGGAAGTTTAACAAAACCATTTAAAATCAAGAAAGGTGCAAGACAGGGTTGCCCCCTATCACCATTATTGTTTATTATAACCCTGGAATTATTGTTGAATAAAATACGGGGGTCAGATAATTTACAGGAAATCAAGATTAGGCATCAAGAATATAGACTACGTGCATTTGCAGACGACTTGGTTATAACATTAATCCAACCAGATAAATCTATCAAGGTTTTAATGAATATGATAAATCAATATGGCCAAGTATCTGGGTTTAAAATAAAACCTAGGAAAAACAAAGATGCTAGTTAAAAATGAACACTAATCAAAGGGAAGCTTAGAAAAAATGACAGGATGTGAAATAGTTAAAAAGGTTAAATATCTAGGAGTTTACATCTCAACCTCAAACGGGAAACTATATAAGTATAATTATGAGTCACTATGGCATAGTATACAGGCAGAGATGAAAAATTGGGAAAAATTACAATTATCTTTGTTGGGAAGAATAGCAGCAGTGAAAATGAATGTCTTGCCCAAATTCCTATTTCTTTTTCAAATGATACCAATACTTTAAAAAGATGCAAATTTGCTTGAATGGCAGAAGGGTATTAACAAATTTGTTTGGGCAGGGAAGAAGCCGAGAATAAAACTTAAAATAATGCAAGATGTACGTGAGAGAGGAGGTTTGAAACTGCCAAATTTAAAATTATACTATGAAGCAGTAGTTTTATCACTAATCACTGATTGGATTAATTCAACAGACGATAGAATACTTAACATCAAAGGGCATGATTTGGTATATGGTTGGCATGCTTATCTGTTATACGACAAGAAGGTGGATAAGAATTTTAAAAGTCATATTTTAAGGAATACTCTACTGCATGTCTGGAAAAAATATCAACATAAACTAAACAACAAGATACCTATATGGGCAATTCCCAGACATGCAATAGAGAACGTAAGTATAGCACAAAAACAGGATGTAACTACATATAGACAGCTTCTTACTATAGAAAGAGGTGTATTACAGCTAAAACCCTTGAATGTATTAAAAGAGGAAAAGGTAATCCAAACATGGTTTCAGTATGGACAGTTACAGGCCAGATGGAAAAAAGATCAGAAAATTGGTATTACGCAAAATGAGGATAATTTACTAAAACAAATTAGGGATCAAAGTCAAATGCATATAAAAAGGTTATATAATGTATTAATAGAAATGGATTCGGAAACAGAACTAGTCAAAGATTGCATGATAAAGTGGGCACAAAATTTTGAAGAACCAATAATGTTGGATACATGGGAAAAGATATGGGTAAGAAAGGTAAAATTCATATAAGGCCAAAATCTGAGAGAGAACTTTTATAAGATGTTTTATAGATGGCATTTAGATCCTAAAAAACTGGCTTGCATGTATCCGAATTTACAACCTAAATGTTGGAGATGTGATTGTGTTGATGCTACATATTACCATATATGGTGGACTTGTAAAAATGTTAAAGCATTTTGGATAAAAATATGGTGGATTATGCAAAATATTCTTTAAAAGAGGATAAAGTTTACCCCTCAGTTATTCCTGTTAGGTATAACTACTGATTGTACTGTTATAGAGACTAATTTGATTTTGTACTTAATAATGGCAGCAAGACTGTTGGTGGCGCAATACTGGAAGAAGTATGCCTACTATTCAAGAATGGACATTAAAAGTAACAAACTTAGCAGAGATGGCTAAAATATCAGCATATCTTAAGGACCACTCAGATGAGAAATATAAACTGGAGTGGAGAAGAGGGATTGACTATATTCAAAATAAATATGGGACTAAGAAATTCCAGATAGTTTATGACTGAAAAAGCGAGAAACGATATAATCTGTATAGAGTTAGCCTAACAAAAGAGGAGTTAAAGCTCAAATGAAAGATGAAGCTAAGTTTCTTTTAGTTTCTTTTAGAATATGTTTGTTAAAGATTTACACCCTGTATTTGTTCTGGGAAGTCCGGGGGGTGGGGGGAAGGTTGGGGAGAGGTTCGGGTGGGGAGGGTGGGGGATGGGAGGTAAATATTTGTAAAAGCTTTTTAAAAATTTTCAATTAAAAAAAAAGTTCCCTCATCTGTATCATTGACATTTGAGGAAAATTTTGAAGTGATCCCATTGGTTCATCTTAAAGCCTCAAATTCTAGATAATATTCTAACTATTCTTCTAAATGTTGTGAAATCAGTTTTTTATATATCCAAGCAGGCTTTGGTCTTGTTTTTCTTTAATGGAAACTCCCATGCCAGAAAGTAAACTGGTTTTTAAGAAAAAAGAGGGAAGAAATATCTAAAGGAGCAATCATTGGTATATCTTTACTCTGCAGGATTGATGGTGTTGATTATATGGAAGGCCAGCTAATTAAGCTTACTATAAATTGTTGCTCAGTAGAAATCCTGCAAGCTTTTTGATCAAGAAGCAGCATTTTGGTAGCGGAGTAAAACTGCCCAATTACTGTGCTGATGAGTTCTTCTATAAGTATTAACGATAAGAAATCAGAAAAGTCCCTGAAGGAGGACTAAGCCAACCCTGGCTTAATAAACAAGTTAATCAAGTGCTCTGTGTTCCCCAGATTCCAGAAAACCTGTTTGTATAAATCAGTTTAGATGGGATAGAAATCTTGAACACTCAAAGATATAGATGTGAACGTAACAGTCAGGGGCAGCAATGTTCCCATAGACATCTTACTGAACTGCTGACATTGCTCCCTCTCCTGTGTGACATTTTATAGATGTATATGCATACAAAAAGAAGGAAGAGTAGAAATCGGTATGATACAAAACAAAATATTAGCTTCTAGCCTCACTTTGTTTGCATCACCTTGGCCACCTAATGGCCAAGAAATATCTAAGAAATAAACATGCGATCAGATGGTACACTTCCGGTCTTTATCTAAAAGTGTGCCCATCTGAGCAGCATGAGTTGGGGATTTCCTGGTAAGAAAAGGGATTGTGTAGTGACTGGTAAATTAATACCTTGTAATCAGCTGGATGATTCCTCATGACAAAAATGTGAATAGGCCAGTCATCCAATAGATATTTTGAAATGCAACATACTTTCTCAGATGTTAGATTTCTCTGAAAACGAACACAATAAAAGACACATCTTCGGAAGATTGATGGGAGGCACAATGATGAAAGCAGCATTACACTGAAAACCGCACACACACCCTTTTACATGTATTATGACATCACACACAGATGAAATGGAAGTTTGCAACTTGATGGTGAGAGGTGGGATCTGCTCCAGGATATTATTTATTATGATTTGGACATAATATAGCAACTTTCTTAAAGGACTATTTAAATGCCTTGAGAAAATAGATCTTGTTAAAAGAACATTGCAATTATACATAACAGTCACGCTTAGGGGTATAATTGTAAATAAATTCTGTGATACAAGTCAGTGAATATGGTGGGGTTTTTTTTTGTCCATTCAAGAGTCAGAATCTAGGAGATGGATTAACTTACCCTTTTTCATTCACCAGTTTACACAACTTTCCAAATTTTATGTTATTTCTATCCTGCCTTTCCGCAAAGTTGCAAAAATAGCTTATAACTAGTCCAGTTTGGAAATACCAGGCAAGCCTAGTTACAAGAACCGAGATGTAAAGAGAGTTTCACAGAAACTTTTAAACTCCCTATCTACTATATTTTCTGGTTTATATCATTCTGGTTTATTTTGTTTTCACAGATATTCATGTTTCTTTGTTATGCTTTGTAGAATAAAAATCAATAAAAATCAAGATAGACTTAAGTGTTTTTGTTTGCCAGTTCCTCCTTTTGTTTCTAGATTGTAAATTCCACACTGAATTTTGAAGAGAAAAAAGGCACCCCTGATTTTTCTTCTCTTTAACTGTGGTCAATATAATTGACAAACTCCTCTAGGAAAATTAAGCAGGCAGCTTTTGAATGCAAATGTTTATTCTGAATAAACATTTCATTTTCATGAACATTCACTAAAATATTGCTATAAAATTCCTTGTCTAAGATTATAAGATTTAATTTAAGAACATTTCTTCCTTCTTTCTTTGCATCCCATATGGGCCAGTTACCCCACAATTTTCTGAAACTTATATATTACCAAAGGTTAAAAAAAAAGATTTGAGGTAGAAATAGAATTTTTTTCTCTTGTTATTACATTAATCTCTTAGTTCGGATGTTTACAATTTCTGTTTTATATTCATATTTTGTATTAATTCCGATTAAGCAGAAACAGACAAAAATTCTAAACATCTCCAGCTTAATGAATGACATCTAAGCTGTTTCTAAGCTTAGATGTCTAAGCTGATGACATCTAATGATATTCAGCTGTCTCACCTGAATCCTATTATCTGAGGCTATGCTATCTCAGATAGAACCTGGCCGAACAGTTTGAGAAAAACTCCCTTGCATCAAACTTGCTTAGTGAATTCACAGAAGCACCCATGCACTTGTCTTGACTACTATTGTGAAGCCAACCACCTTCATAATCCTCCAGAGAGTTCTGGAAACTGCAGACATTCCCAATACACGTAAAACCTCCTGAGGAAAATGCTAAACTTAGCAGGTAATAACTAAGACTACCCAATCCCTCCCCATTTTTTGAAGTGCAAGAAAGAAGTAACATGTCAAGAGTAGGAAAGGGAGCTAAGGAACATTGCTCCTGACCCTCTGATTAAAGTTTGGATTCTATTAGAATTCAAGGAAGCGACAAGAAATATTTCCTATAGTAATCCTTTTATTTCTAAGGATTGGGTACCCAATTGAGCTAGAAATATTGCAAAAGATTGCTTGGCAGGGGTGTAGCCAGTGATGGGTTCCTACTGGTTCAGGCTGGTTCGGCCAAACCGGTAGTGGTTTGGCAGCCTGGGTTGCTGGAACCGGCAGTGACCGATGTCTGCTACACCCCCGAACTGGTTCTCTGGATGGCAGCAACACCATGTTGTTTGCTTCTGCGCATGCGCAGAACAATTTTTATTGCACTGTGCGTGCGCGTGCAGTGTGCCCACTAGTGAACTGGCAGTAGTGCCTGCCAGAACCCACCCCTGGGTGTAGCCATTTATGCTTTCTGGCTTCTGATTGTTTCTGCCTTTTTGTTGTATTTCTCCATGCAGGATTAATGATGTTGTACCATAAGTAACATACTAATACAATCTTAACTTTTCATGTATATAACAGAATAACAGAGTTAAAAAGGACCTTGGAGAACTTCTAGTAAAATCTCCTGCTCAAGCAGGAAACCATATACCATTGGAGACAAATGGTTGTCCAATCTCTTCTTTAAAATCTCCAGTGTTGAAGCATCCACAACTTCTGGAGCCAAGTTGTTCCACTGATTAATTGCTCTAACTGTCAGGAAATTAATCCTTAGTTCTGGGTTGGTTCTCTCCTTGATTAGTTTCCATTAATTGCTTCTTGTCCTGCCTCCAGGTTCTTTGGAGAATAGATTAACTCCCTCTTCTTTGTGACTGCCCCTTAGATATTGGAACACTGCTAACATGTAACCTCTAGCCTTTTTTTTTCATTAAACTAGACATCCCCAATTTCTGTAATTGTTCTTCACATGTTTCAGCCTCCAGATCCCTAATCATCTTTGCTGCTCTTCTCTGCATTCTTTCTAGAATCTCAACATCTTTTTTATATCATGGCGACCAAAACCAGTGCAATATTCCAAATGTGGTCTTACCAAAGCATTATAAAGTGGTATTAACACTTCATGTAATCTTGATTCTATTCTTTGTGAATGCAGCCTAGGATAGCATTGATGTTTTGGCAGCTGCTGCACACTGTTGGCTCATATTTAGGTGATTGTCTATTAGGACTCAAGATCCCTCTGGCAATTACTACTATTGAGCCAGACATCACTGTGGCGTTGTTGCCACACTGGAGGGCCGCTCATGTATCTTCGCCTAATCAAAAGGAAAACACCAGACAGAATTCCTCGGGATGAGCCAGCTTCGAATGAACATCAAAGGTCTCTTTTATTAGAAAAGTTAGTTACAGCATCATCAAAAAGGAGCGTATCAAAAGGCATATATAATCACACATGATACAAGTAAACTAATGAAAAATCACAGCATTCTACAAATAAACCAATAGAAAATCACATCATGGCAAAGGGTGGGCAAAGGGGGAATAGAAAGTTACAACCTAGCAGAGAGAGGGGAGACGGGGAATGGAAAGTTACAAGCTGCATGGCATAGGGGGGAGAAAGGGCAGGTGTGGGAGTAACTGGCTCACATAGTTCATGTTACATGAGGCTGCATAGTGAGTCCTGACCGTTAGGCAGGAAAGATGTTTCTGGTGCGATGTTTTTGCATCCCTGTGTATGTGTGTTTCAGACAGCAGAAACTGCCCTGCACACAAACACCTGGAATGGATTCCAACATCTCCTCTGTTTTTGTTTTTAAAAGGCAACGTCTCCCTCTTCGTCGCTGGGCATGCGGAAGGGATCTTTCCCCATGAAAGGGGTTGACTGTTCATGTAACTCCATGTGGTTGACAATGTGAATATTCTTCTGTGGAGCCAAGCTAGAGAGTATATTCTTACACATTGCAAATAAAGAGGGTACACATTGAATACAGCAGCACAACATCAGCAAAGCAACAAGGGTTATAATGGTCTTGACAGTATTTCCCAACCAGCTAAAATTAGGTAGCCAGGAGGTCAGCCAATCCCACCAGGAATCCGGGGCCTTATATGTTTGTCTAACTGTTTGAACAATATCATGTAATTTTTCCACACTGGTTTCAATTTCTCCGGACTGGTTCAAATAATGACAACAGGTAGCATTCAACCAAACACATAGGCCTCCTTCCTTGCTTAACAAGTAATCCAGAGCCAATCTATGTTGAGTTAAAATTCCAGCTAAAGAGTCAACTTCGGCCTGCAGGGCTTGTAGCCCAAATATCATGGTGTTAGCTAGGGTTTCCAGTTGGGCAGATAAAATACGCAGTTGTTTAACATTCCATGTGACACCCAAAAGTGATAGGGTGGAGGGTGCTCTGTTTTCCAGGTCAGAGACAGAGACAGCCTCAAGCTGTGGTTCTTGTTGGTTGGTCATGATCAGGCTGCGTCTGTGTTTGTGTAGGTGGTTTGGGCAAATATGGTCTTACGTGCCGTCCTGGAATCCAAAGAACTTTGTCTTTTAGTTGGATTGCAGCGTAGCCCCTTCCCCAGGTAATCAAGTCAGCAGGTCCTCGCCACATCAGGTCAGGCAAGCAGCGGTAGTAGACAGGTGGACGGGGGGTGTCAGCAGAAGGTAGAGCTGCGAAATGACGAGTTGCTGCTGAGGAAGGCGGCTGACCGGTGAGATTTAAAAAGTTTAATGTATAGAGACAAAGATTAAGAATGTTTTGCAAAGCTGGGAGGCTAGGGGGCGCTTTCCCCTTTGTTTCAATGTAGCGATCAAGGGCATGCTTAAGAGTCTGATTAGCGCGCTCAACCATAGCCTGTCCTTGGCTGTTATATGGAATGCCGAATTTATGCACAATGTCCCATTGGTTACAAAAAGCAGCAAAGGCTGCACTGGTATAAGCGGGCCCATTGTCTGTTTTTATCTCTTTTGGGCGTCCCAGCGATGCAGAGGTTCGAATGCAGTGGTTGATAACATGTTTTGTGGCTTCACCCCTTTGTGGGGTGGCAAACAAGAAGCCAGAGAATGTATCTATAATTACATGTAGATACTTCCAAGGAGCAAAGGATGGATATTGAGTCACATCCATTTGCCAAATTTGGCAACATTCTGTCCCTCTGGGATTAACTCCCATAGGGAGGGAATGCGCTTGCCGGCTACAAGTGGGGCATTGTTGAATGATTGCTGATGTCTCCACCGATGTAAGGCCAAATTGTTTTATGAGCGCTTTTTTTATTCTGATGAAAGTAAGAGTGGCTATCCCAAGGTGTGATAGCAGAACAAACATTGACATGGGGTGGGGGGGCTGATGCCGCAGCGTCAGCAACATCATTGCCTTCCTGGAGAGGCCCAGGGAAAGGCTGATGACTTCGGATATGGGAGACATGGAAAAAATGGGTGCGGGCAGAAATTAACTTTTGCAAAGATAAAAAGAGTGAGAGTAATTGTGGTTCCAATAAGGGAGAAAGATAGGCCTCATAGATTGATTTCACAATTTGAGTTACATAGGGGCTATCCAAAATCAAGTTGAAGGGTTTATTTGGAAAAGTAGAAAAAGCCAAAATAGAGGCAGCAAGCTCCGCACGCTGAGCGGAAGTCTGCCGGGGGGGGGGGTAATTTTTGGACACTACCGACCATCCTGCTGCCAGGCACAAGCTCCATATGTCTTGCTTCCGTCAGCAAAAATAGTCATGGCCTGAGGAAGCGGGAGAGGGGAATATGGAGTGTGCCATTGCAGGGAAACAGTTTTCAAAAGAGCCAATCTAGGGTCGGGAGGTGCATGGCAAGAAAATCTCACCTGGCCAGTCGGCAAGTGCGAATTGAAGGTTTTCCAAGTTAGCAAGTAAAGTCTCCCAAGTTGATAAAGAACAAGGGACAAAAATCGTGGAAGGTTCAATTCCGGCCAACAACTTTGATCTTACACGGGCTTTTGTAATTAGAGCTGCAAAAAGAGCAGGTTTCTGAAAAATAGTAGATTTTGGGGTGTGAGACAAGTGTACCCATTCAATAATTAATAATTTTGAAGTTTTTTGCACCACGGCCCCTGTTGGGAGCCCAAGAGTGTTACATATGATGAAAGCTAAGGGGGTGTTATCCTGAAGACGATCCACCCAAATTTGAGCAAGTGCGTCATTTACCTCTTTTAAAACTTGCTGATGTGTTTCATCTAATTTAATAACATCTGCAGGGTTTTGCCCATTGTTAATGCAGAAAACAACGGAGCCAGTTGAAGGGTTGTGAGCCCCATATATGGACGTGCCCAATTAATGGAGCCCAAATATTGCTGTAACTGTACTGTGGGAGTGTGTGGCAAGTCCAATTTAGGCAATGCAGGAGCAGCGTGAGAAGCCAAAAGCTTATGACCCAGGTACGAAAAAGGTTGTGCTGTTTGAACCTTTTCTGGAGCTATGTGCAGGCCATTTTTATGGAGAAGGTTAGTCAGAAAAGGTAATATTGCTAAAACCGTACCCGGGGGCCCACATGCCGCTACTAAGATATCATCCATATAGTGGTAAATTAAAAAGTGAGGGTGTGCCGTCCGATACGGCTGCAAAGTTTTATCTACAAAATATTGACACATGGTGGGGCTATTGAGCATTCCCTGAGGCAGGACTGTCCATTGAAAGCGAGAAGCAGGTTTGGAGTTGTTAAATTCGGGGACAGTAAATGCAAACAGTTTGCGATCATTCTCATGGAGTGGTATAGAAAAAAAAGGCATCTTTTAAATCAATGATCATGAGATCGCATTCTTGGGGAATCAAATTTGGATTGGGCAGGCCGCACTGCAGTGCTCCCATGGGTTGGAGAATTTTATTAACAGCCCACAAATCATGCAAGAAACGCCATTTACCAGATTTCTTTTTTATAACAAACACTGGGGTATTGTAAGGGCTGTGGAATATCTCTTTCCTCTTCCTCTCTTCTCTCTCTGTCTCTCTCATCCTCTTTCTCTTTGTCTCTCTTCTCTTTCTCTTTTCCATTCTTCTGTCACTTTCTCCTTCTCCCTTCTCTCTCCTCTTTGTCTCTTTCTGTCTCGTTCACTCTTTTTCTTTCTTCCTCTCTCCCACTCTTTTATCACTTTCTCTTTACTCTCTACTGCCCAACCTGTCCCCATACTTATCTTCGATTAATCATGTTTGCAATAATTCACCTACTTTTCTAAATAGGCGCAGTTCCCTTACTGGAGCCCTCGCTCACTCAAACACATACACACACACACTCACGCATGAACAAAACCATTTTTCTCCATTCCAATTCAGATCCTATAAATCAATTGCTCTGTGAAACATCTGTGGAAAAAATTCAGGTGCTCAGGCATGAAAATGTCATCAAAGCAACAGAAGAGAAATCAGAAGAGTCAGTAAGAAAGGGAGTAGCAAGAACTCCTTGAGACATGAAATCATGATGAAGAAAGACTAAGAGAGGCATCGTAGGGGGTAATGAAATAGAGGTAGCCGGGATCACCGGAAGAAAATAGCATCAATCGGAGCATCAATAGATTCACTTGCCAAGAGATTGAAATAAGAAGGGTAATAGGAGACAGGCATAGCAGCATCAGCCTTTTGTGTGGGGCTGGCTGAATGCCCCAGGATTAGTTTCCCAACAGTGCGTCAGGTTGGAAAGCAGGCAGAAGCATCTTCTAAAGGGATATCCCCTTTTTGAAAACCTTCCCTTACAGCTGCAGCTATGGCACCCAAAAGGGTGTCACAGAAGAAGCCAGTGGCATTTCTGAATGCTGAGGAGCTTCAGGGCCTGAGGGTGACAGAGGCATGCACACAAGGGAAGAGGAAGCCTTGGATTCAGAGGGTAAATTTAGTGGTTTCCAAATATGGCGGTGGGGGTCCGGTCCCCCCATCATGGCTTTTTCATGAACTTTTAAGCATTCCATGACTATCCGCCAAGTGGAAAGTATTTTCGGTGGTGCCCTTGGAGGGTCATGGAAATATTTTCCTAATTTTACCCAAATGGCTGTTCGAATTGAGCCCTTCTCAGGATATGTGGGACAATTTTGATAAATGTACTTGAGAAGGTTAGTAAGATCTTTTTTCGAAGGGATGGGGAGAATGTTCCCATTGTTTTTTAAGATTAATATTGAGGACTTGGTCAATTCTCTTAAATTCAAAAAGATGTGCAAACTGGGGCTTAGAGAATTCTGCCCCCATAACTCACGATTCTGGGAGGATGCTCCATCTGTGACGGCCGGTCCTGGTATGCAAGAGGCGTTCCTTCGCCGGTGAGCACGGGGGTGCCAAGTGAGACGGATGAGGCGACGAGCTCGGTCAGCGAGATCACGTCGGGGTCACCAGTTGCGGCGTTGTTGCCACACTGGAGGGCCGCTCATGTATCTTCGCCTAATCAAAAGGAAAACACCAGACAGAATTCCTCGGGATGAGCCAGCTTCGAATGAACATCAAAGGTCTCTTTTATTAGAAAAGTTAGTTACAGCATCATCAAAAAGGAGCGTATCAAAAGGCATATATAATCACACATGATACAAGTAAACTAATGAAAAATCACAGCATTCTACAAATAAACCAATAGAAAATCACATCATGGCAAAGGGTGGGCAAAGGGGGAATAGAAAGTTACAACCTAGCAGAGGGAGGGGAGACGGGGAATGGAAAGTTACAAGCTGCATGGCATAGGGGGGAGAAAGGACAGGTGTGGGAGTAACTGGCTCACATAGTTCATGTTACATGAGGCTGCATAGTGAGTCCTGACCGTTAGGCAGGAAAGATGTTTCTGGTGTGATGTTTTTGTATCCCTGTGTATGTGTGTTTCAGACAGCAGAAACTGCCCTGCACACAAACACCCGGAATGGATTCCAACACATCACCTATTATATATCTCTGCATTTGGTTTTTCTTGCCTAAATGTAGAGTCTTACTATTCTCATCAAAGATCATACCATAATATGCTCAGATTTGTTCAGATACATCCAAAGCTATTGTCCAACTGCAACCCAATATTTGTTAAAACAACAACAAGTATAAATTGAATTAGTCATAATCAGGGCATTCTTGAATTTTGATTTTTTTTCCTTTGAATTTTCTTTTCTGAGATTGTATGACTATTGGATTCTTGGTGTTCTCTAAGTTTGTTTGTTTTCCAATAGATGTTTCATTACTAGGCTAAGTAACATTATCAGTACAAGGAAGACTACTGATTATTTAGATGTAGTAGTTTTTCCTCAGGTCTTGGTTGTGGGGGGTTCTTCCTTGATTTTTCCGTGATTAGGATCTTAATTCATCTTTGATTGTTTATCAGCTGCTGTTTTGGATTTATGTGAATATTGGTCGCTGGACAGGATGTGCTCTGAGATACTTATTTCCTTAAATTTTTGTTGTATCTTTTAAATGGTATGTAACTGGGGTTTATCCCTAGGTATATGTTGATGGTTGAATTGTCAGAATGCCAGACTCCCAGGAATTTGCTTTTATTTTGACTTGGCTTAAAATGTCAGCAATTTCCCAATTACCTTTATTTGGAAATAGTTGGGAATAGTTGAATTTCCCAATTACCTTTATTTGGAAATAGTTGAATGCAGCTTGTAACTTTCCATTCCCCGTCTCCCCTCCCTCTGCTAGGTTGTAACTTTCTATTCCCCCTTTGCCCACCCTTTGCCAACATGTGTCTTCTGCCAGTCTGTGCTATATAGTGGTTGTTACATTCTTTACATTAAAACAACCAAATCCGATCTATCTCATTTTACCCCGTCATTCTGATACCATGAGAATACAGATTTGGAGTCTGAATCTCACTATTCAGATAACATTAACTAATATTATTTCAGTATTTTCTTACTCTTACTCTTTCTTACTCTCTAACATATAAGTTTTGTTTTATATTAAATTCAGGCTAAAAGCATTCAACTCATGGTACAGAAGAAATGAAAATTAAGATCCTCATTGCCAAATCATTGCAAGAAGAAATTGTAACAGTATAACATTTGTAGCTCAGCTTGCTTAGGAAAATATTAATCCTTGGTGGTAACATCCCAACAGTGAAAGATCCCAGGTCCTTCTGTATCATTTGGGATCAAGTTGCATCCATCTTATCTTGGTACCAGAAGATACTATGAAGTATGCAGCTGTAATGTGGATTACTTACAGGCCATTGCCAAACATAGGATGTTCTAGGCTGGGCAGAATAGATTGAAGGGTCTGATATGCAAATTAATAGGGACAGAATACCCATGAATGGGATTTTCTATTCTAAAATATAATTTATAGTTCCGAATTTGTTTTAGAAAGTAACACTTAAGGACCTGCATTACAATATATTGAGAGCATTTATAATTGTGAAAATAAAATATATAAAATAAGAGCTAAATGAAATGTTACCCTTGTTTTAATATATTTAGTCCATATGGAATATAGAATTTCTTACATAAGCTTGAATTTTAAAAGCAGTAAGAACATGGTTAAGGACCTGGTTCCTTATGCATAAGAACATCTTAGTGATTGACATATTTCCACAGATTTTTTCTTTGGATACATAGCACTAGCAATAGGACTTAAACTTTTATACCGCTTCACAGTGCTTTAAAGCCATCTCTAAGCTGTTTACAGAATCAGTATATTGCCCTCCAACAATCTGGGTCCTCATTTACCCACCTCGGAAGGATGGAAGGCTGAGTCAACCTTGAGCCAGTGAGAATCGAACTGCCAATTGCAGACAGCCAGGAGTCATCAGAAGTAGCCTGCAGTACTGCACTCTAACCATTGTGCCACCGTGGCTCATACAGCTCATTTGGTGTCCCTTGTGCTCTATCATTACAATCTAATAATGCACACCTAATCTTACAACAAAGTTTGGAAAAGTCTTTATCATAAACAAAATAGCTTTGCTTGGCTCATTGAAGCAAGATACCTGCTAATAACAAAATGGATGTCTGAAGTACTTGCTTGTCAAAAGGATGTAATTACCTTATGCTGTATAATTAACTTTAGATCTTTCTGGTAGGACTAGTTTCCATAATATATAAAATTATGTTCTTATTTTTCTAATTATGTTAATATTCCTGCAAACCCAATCATCTTTCATTCAGCTGAATACAATAGAGGCTGTTGTGTAATTTGTTCTTATAATCTAACAGCAACATTTCTGGTTGGAATAAATGATTAAATTTTAAGCAATACTTGCTGTATTATGACAATTTTGTCAAGAAATATAAGCAAAGTGTTCTTTAAAAAAATGCCATGACTGATCCCTACAGAAATGTTCCCACATCATCATTTCTAAAGAAAGCCCTGCTCCTTAATCCTAAAATTGGGGAGAGAGTTGTTATGGCTCCATGGAAAGAAATATCAATTTATACATGCAAATAGGCACCTCAGTACAGGACTATGTTTCTGTTTTTAAAGAAGAGGCTCATATGGAGTTGTTTAAAAGGCAGGATCAATCTTCAGCATCTAAGCCAATTTAATTTGTCATTCTGATTTGTGTTTTTCTAGTTTCCTTCTTATATTTACAGTTTAGGTGGGATTTTTTCCCCAAACATAAACACATTATAAATTTATATGCCTTTACACACACACACTCTCCCTCCCTCCCTCCCTCTCTCTCCTCTCTCTCTCTCTCTCTCTCTCTTATACGTTTGTGGGCATGTGTTAAAGTTTATCTATCCTGCTGATTCAGAGTACAACTTTTTCTTCCATAGGGTGTCACATTCTATTTTGATGTTTGTAGGTTTAAACACTTTCCAGCCTTTGAATATCTTTCTAAGACCTTCATTGCGACCCTAAAATGCTAGATCTGCTGCATATTTCTCCACTGCTGTGACTGTTGAGAGTTTATGCTTAAAGCAGAAGCTATCCATCATGCTTCACTGTATTTGTATATTTTATCATTTGTTTCGTTTTCTTTATACTTCATAGTACCATTACTTCAATGTGCTCCTTGACTTTCATTATTAGAGCCTGCAGATCATTTTCAGCTGTCAGAATAGCGCTGTTTCTTGATGTTTCTTCCTCCAGTTTTAAAACCATGTTCATCTTTTTCCAATCGAGTCTCCCTCAAAATGTATCCAGCATATGTTAAATAAGTAAACAAACAAACAAACAATATTTAGCCCTGCATTTACCCCTTAACTGACCTGGAACCAGTCTGTTTCACTATGTTTTATTCAGGTTGTGGCCTCCTGTTTGTGTATAGATTTTACATGAGGACCAGGGGTGGGATTCACTTACCTTCCCTATCGGTTCACAAATGTGTATGCAAACACCTTGTCTGCTCATGCACACCACCTTATGCACATGCACAGTGCTTGTGCATTACATCGGGGTGGGTGGGCGGAGGCTCCTTCCGCCACTACTGGGTCACCCAAACTGGAGAGAACTGGTTGAATGCCACCTCTGAAGAGGATCATCAGATTCTAATTTCACCAAGGGAATTCCACAGCTTGGCATGGCTTATGCAATCCAAAGTCTTTCTACAGTCAATGAAGCACATATTGATCTCTTTTAAAGTATTCCTTTGCTTTTCTCAATATGTCAGCAACAATATCTCATGTTCTTCAGTCTTTTTGAAAATCAGGTTTGTCATTTAGTTCCCCCCCCCCTCATTTATGTTAGATGATTCTAATCAGTATTTTGCTTGTATGTGAAATATGGAGAGACACTTTGCATGGTCTATTGTGTTTCCTTTCTTTGATATTGGTAAATAGACTGATCTCTTCCTGTTGGACAAGATATCATTCCCCAGATTTGTTGGCATAATTTGCTTAGAACCATTACTGGTTGTTCAGGGAGAGGGGCAAACAGGGACAGGGACAGGATGACTCCTCAGCAACAATGATTCCCTCATAGTCTGCCTTTCATGGAGGAGGAGTGTGTGTAGCGCTGCTGGAAAGAGAGGAAGCCTTCAAAGAACGAGTGCAGGTGGGCTACGATTCATTGTTCCAGCTGGATGCTTCAGCAGGAAGAGCCTTCACCACGATGACTGTCAGGAGCCACTTGCCTTGCACTGACCCTGCTTGCCCCTCTCCTCACCCAGGAGCTGTCAGGGTCCACTGGACCATGCTGAAGCAGAGGGTCCTTCTCTCCAAGTCCAGGTGCAACTGCCAGTTTGCCAACTCGAATGTGGATAAAAATCACCAAGCTTGGAATGATGTGTGTGTGTGTCTGTGTGTAAGCAATGACTCCCCACTTAGCCTGCCTTTCACATGTGGGATAGCACTGGAAAGTGAGGGAAGGAAGCATTCAGAGAAGGAGCGTGGGCTGGTGGGAACTTTCGCCTCCTTTAAGCTGGGCCAGCTTTGGAAACCAGTGTGGAAGGCCTTCACTGTGAAATGCGCCCATGGTGAGTTGGCCAGGGTTGAGGTGTCCCATGGTGAAACGGAAGGGGCAAGGGTGAAAGAGGTGAAGTGGTGGTGGCAATGTGGCAGCAGTGAGGTGGCAGTGGCAAGTTGTCATAAACCCTTCTTGACACCTCTCTATTTTTTGCTTTGACTTCTCTTCTCTTTTGGCATTTTCCACCATCTTATTGATGTCCAGTTTGGTTTCTTCTGTTTCTTGGTCTTTTCAGATTCATTCTTAACAAATGTTTATATTTCATTCTGTAGTTTTTATGATTCCCTATTATGAGTTCATGGTGATGTATGTAGTTTCTGGACATAGAGCTTCTGGTTGAGTAGAAAAATGTGGAGTAGAAATAATTAATTGCATAACAGAAAACAAAGTGAGTTTAATTGACTGGAATATCAAGAACTGGATGCTTTGAAGATTACACCAAGATAAGAGGCTACATTACCATTCACTTTATAGAATTTGAATCCTAAAATTTAAACCTGTTCTATACTTACCAATCAGTTAAGAGAGAATTGCTAACAATTGCTACAGTGTTGAGAATTGGAGATTTCTAATCTAATTAAAATATTGGCATAATGGTGTTTATATGGGTGAGTATAATTACAAACACATGTATTTCTTATTGGATTTGAAGGCCACTTTATATCTCTAACACAAATCTTATATTGGAAAAATTATTGATATTTTGTAACAATAATATTTGTTATAAATTGTTTTAAAAATGATTTTTGTATTTTCAAAGTTTTAAATGGTTATTCTTAACCTGATAATAAAGAAACCAACACAATGTATACATGTCTATTAAAAAATAAGCCCTACTAAAATGAGTAGATATTTTTTTCCCAAGAAACAACATGGGGTTGCAAATGTAACGCTCTACCAAGAGACATAATGAGAGGTGATGGATATGCTTTCTCATAAACTTCTATCTCCCCTTAAATAATAAGCTATCCTAATTGAATTTCTTTACTATCTGTTTCATTATTTTCTATTTCTAGTATTGTGGAGGCAAATGAGAAATTGTTTCACAGTTTTAAGCATGTCCTAATAGGGATGCTGATAGGCAAGAATTGATTTCTAACAGGCACCATTCAAAGCAATGGCAATAATCTTAAAGATGCTTAAAGATCTTAGGCCCCAAATGTCACAGGAACAGTGGTGAATTCAATTTTTTTACTACCGGTTATGTGGACGTGGCTTGGTGGGCATGGCAGGGGAAGGATACTGCAAAATCTCCATTCCCACTCCACTCCAGGGGAAGGATACTGCAAAATTCCCCATTCCCTCCCCACTCCTGGGGGAAGGATACTGAAACAATCCGCATTCCCTCCCACTGCTGGAGAAAGGATATTGCAAAAACTCCACTGCCCACCCCACTCTGGGGCTAGCCAGAGGTGGTATTTGCTGGTTCTCTGAACTACTCAAAATTTCCGCTACCAGTTCTCCAGAGCCTGTCAGAATCTGCTGAATTTCACCCCTGCACAGGTTGTTGAAACACCAAGTTCTGATGAAAACAGCCCTTCCTCTGATCTAACTGTGGGAAAGGACTAGTTGATTGCTACCTTACAGTTGACCATAAATAACAGTTTGGGATTTCCAAATGGCCTAACCTTTTTTGGGGGGAGGGGTTGGAAAACTTTGAAAAGAATATAAACTGAAATTGTTTGTTTCCCCCCCATTCCTTCCCCCTCTTCGCCCACGTGTGAAACAGCTGCCAGTCATCATTAAGTGTACTGGTTTTAAAGTTTGAAATGTTTTAAAGCAGTGTGTTTTTTCTCTTTAAATTTATCACCACAGCTTCAAGATACTGCATACAAATCTGTAACATTTTGTCGATCATTATCTTGGAAACAAGATCAGCTCCGTATGATCAAAGATATGTTTTGGACTGCAATGAGATGCATGCATGCCCTCTGCCCCCTAGCCAGCCATTTTTTGGGCAGAAAGCCAGAAAGAAAACTGCTCACCTTGTTTATAATGAGTTATGTGCTCACAGATCAGGACAGCGGTATTCACTAGTGATTTAGAACAGACATAATAGAGACAGGTTACTGATTGACACTGAGGATAGCAAATTTATGCCAGTATTTTTTTGTAGTGACTGACTGAAGTACTTAGTAGCTGGGAAAGACTCTATTATTATTTCCCCATTACCAGCACAGCATCTTCTACAGTTTCCAGTCACTGTTGTGGCAAAACAAACAAACAGGATACATTGATGTTATTTCACTGATTACTCTGTAATACTATGAAAATATTCTTGATTACTTGTGGAGAAATTAACTACATCTGAAAAATTTCTTACAAAACTACTTCACATCCTAGTTAAGAAAAATTGCTAGCTTCAAGAAAGCTATTCTTCCTGTGGACTTTGTCTTCTCACCTTGTAGGTTGGCCATAAACACTACACAACATCTTACATTGAACACATTCATAATCTAGTTAAATTCAGCCAACAATGCATCTGAATAAACACGAGTGTAATCTCTCTTCATATCTGACAACAAAAGTATTTCATTCTGTTGTAATGTGTTTTGAAAGGGTGTGCTAATGAATCATTCTGAATGAAGAGTTATCAGAAATGGAACAACTTATGCCCTATGCCCTATATTGCTGAGCACCTATTGGTGTGGGAGGTTGTAAGATGGAACCAACAGAAATAAATCCAACATAAAAAAATTCCTTGTTGTTTTCATATATTTATTTTGTCCAATCTTGTACACCAAGGCAATAACTGTTACTCCACTTGATTCCTAATCTGCAGTTTGCTCACATCCTTTTCACGTTAACTGGGTTCCATTTTCTTTGTCTAAGGTACTGAATGGTTATGAATACTAAGGACACTCAGTAATTATTTTTTAATTATTAATTGTTTTGTTAGACCCCCTTATTTTTTTTAAAAAAATGTATTTTCACTATTGTGGAGCTAAATTGAAATACAGTTGGGTTTCTAGGGAGTTCCCCTTATGTATTTTTTTCTCCTTTGATAACATTACTTCAAATTCTGTGCAAATACACTTTGAGTAGTATACAGTTTGTGTCTGACTTGGAGCAACAGCTCCTAAAGCATTACAAAGCAGCACCAAACTGAATTGAACAGATTAAGCTTCCTGACACACTTCCTATTCAAATATCCTGCTTAGCAATTTCAGTCAATTGCCAAAAACATAAACCCAGCAAGTTTTGCTGACTATTGTCCAACAAGACCTGTAGTTCTCACCCTTAACCCCAAAGAAATCATGAATTCAGGAAAGGAACAGAAATTATTCAGATGACTATCTGTGTTTTCTCAGTTTAGTACAAAAAATAGTTAGAACCTCCATTTCTTCCAAGGAAGAATGCATTGCATTTCATTAGATGGCTGTCTTATGCATCAAATTGGTCTATTATCTGATCAATGGCAATCATTCTCTAAACTGATCTCTTTATATTATTATTTTCTCTCTCTCCTCCTTTCCTCCAAGTCTGAAAATTTTCCAGTAAGCAGAAAATAAAAGGCCACATGACCCTTTTAAAGTTTCTGACTGATATGGGGAATCCCAGTCAAATTCAAGATGTAGAGGTCCATCAAAAAAGCAGGCTAACTTTTCAACAGAAACCTGTGAATTATGTCCCATCACGTTTCCCACCAAGTGGGATTCTGAAGCATCTGTAGAATTGTCATTTACCTGGGAATTACATTCCTATTGAACTCATTTGGAAGACCCTGGCAAAGAATTATGATTTCTGTCAATTAATCAGGTTTCTTGAAGTCCAACTTCCCTGTTTAGTTTACAGAAAGGGAATTTAGAATGATCCATAACCACAGTGTACACATGTAAGAGTTGAATCAGCTAAGGGTGAGGGGAAAGAGAGAAGTGAGCAAATAGGTAGCCAAAAGGCAGTAAGTTTAAATGCACACATTCAAGACAAGCTCTCCCAAGAACTCCTGGATAAATTATGCAGTGGGATTTCTGGATTTCTTTCAAGTAATTACATTTCGATTTCTTGCAATTTCTTTTAGTGCCAGGAAGCACAAGGCGCCACCGAGTGCAAAAAAGCTTCATTGATTGTTCCATGCTTTAAGTTTGATTTCGTGACTTGACTTAACTTCGGAAAAAAGGTATATTCTGTGGCCAGGGAACAACTAGCAAGTAATTGCCACAGATAGCTTCACTCTCACTGCTCTGTCTTGGGAAAGGAAGGACAGCAGTTTTCAGCAGCAAAACACTAATTCTAAGGGAGCCTGGCAGAGATGAATGGACATTTACAGTACTGAAAAATGGATGTGGCAAACATGGACTATAAAATTTGTACATTATAATTGTATTTCCTAAAATTGAACGCTGAGTTTAAGGGCATACATGTATCCCTGTTCTCCCAAAAGAAGCTGCAGCAGTCTCGTCAAGAATTTGGTTACCTGGGTGTGCAAGAAAAATTGGCTATTGTATTATGGTTTCTGCATGGAAATAACTCATATTTTATGGTCCCAATTCTAAGAGAATTTGCAAGTAAAAGTGCATTGGTTACCTCTGTCAGAGGGGTGCTGCATGTTTCTTCATAAGTCCCCACACACACATACACAATCAGTCAGTGACACTTACTTGCCATAAATATAGATAGAATTGCAGGATACCTGCCTAGCAGCAGGCTCTGAACACAATGGAATTAAATCCAAGTTAAGAGTGGGCTGCTACTCTTATATAATGTTCCATCTATAGGACCTATGGAGGTAGACATCTGGAGATACAGTTGAAGCTGTTGGCAGAGGCAAGTCCCGGGGTAGAACAGTGTTTTCCAACCACTGGGAAATCTTACAAATTCACTTTCCAATTTCTTGGCTTCTGATTCCTACCTCGTGGATTTCCAGAACAAATTCACATTCATGCTAAATGCAGTAAGTAGTTTGATTCTGGCATGACATCTTTATAGTGATTGTGTCATTGCGACACATTCAGGGGACTAGATGAAACAAACCTGTATCTTATTATTATGTGCAAATTTGACACTGCAGGAGAAAAGTTGAACCTGCCCTTGTTTTCCCCTTCTTCTTCCCATCTCTAGCTCCAGGCAGGCTCAACAACATTCTCCTGCCCCATGGAGGCCAAGTGTAGGAACAGCTCTTTGGGCTAGAAGCATCATCTGGGGAAAGATAAATGACTTCAGCATCGGAAAAGGATCGTTCGTGTCACTGACATTATCCTGATGAGAATCAGTTAGGCACTTCTGAACGTGTTGGGAGGGAGTAGTAGTCCCTGTTACTCCTTCTACTGTCTTTGCTACGGAAGAATGGGGCTGAGAGCAAAGTGCTCAGCTTCGGACCTGAATTCAAGTTGTACTTGCCAAAATCTAGAGATTCTAGATCTCCTTGGTACTCAAGAGAAAACTGAACAGGTTGTCTCAGTCCTTCTTTCTATTTCAAGAGTAGAAAGAACAGAAGAGACATGCAGCCAGGCTTCTTATCTTCCTCTGTCATCTGTTGTATAAATTAGTTTTCTATCAGATGACACTTGGCTTGAAGTAAATCCACCCTCTGGAAGCCTAATAGGGCTTTCTCGGAGAAACTAGTAACAGTTTAATGGCAGAAATTTCACCTCAAAAGGAAATAAACCCCTAGCGTCGGGTTGGGCAGAAGCATTTCCTTCACTCACGCCTTCTCCTTACGGCGCATTTTGTGTGTTTGTACAGTGAGGACGCGAGGGGGAAAAAACAAAAACTAAAAAGAAACTTTTCAAGATGAGACGTTTTGTTTTCCACGCTAAGTTAGAGCGTCCGAGGCTGTGCTCTGTCCAGGGTCCTGATCCCAAAATTGTTCTATAGAGCCAGCACATAAATCAAAACTCCGCGATGCCGCTTGGCTTCATTTCACTGCCTGCGCTAGAAGCCCCAGTATAAAATCTCTAGTATGCATTGTGCAGGGTACAGAAGATACATTGTCGGAAATATGAAAGAACCGTTATCTAGGTTAAAACGGCTGAAAAACTTTAAAACCCTGAGAAATAAGAGTAATATTTCGAAGCAACTCCGGCAAACAGCTCCTTGATTCTCTGGGGTATAAGAGGAGCTGGGAGGAGTGAGATCCAGCACAATCAGACTTGCAAGATTATGTTATTAATGCCTAATTTCAATAAAGGTAGCCTGGGAGTTGATTTCCTTATCTGGTCTCCTGATGGAATTGATAATTAGATTGTCCCGGGAGAATTTTTAGTATAGGACAAGAAAGTGAGTAGGTCTTTGATCATGGTTCCTTCACTGGGAAAGCACATAGAAGCGGTAGGATCTAACTTTTCTATGCACTAGATAAAATGGAGGTGTTAACCAATATGTCGAGGTGGCGAGGTGGCGCAGTGGTTAAATTGCAGCACTGCAGGCTACTTCAGCTGACTGCAGTTCTGCAGGTTCGGCTGTTCAAATCTCACCGGCCCAGGGTTGACTCAGCCTTCCATCCTTCCGAGGTGGGTAAAAATGAGGACCCGGATTGTTGTTGGGGGACAATATGCTGACTCTGTAAACCGCTTAGAGAGGGCTGAAAGCCCTATGAAGCGGTATATAAGTCTAACTGCTATTGCTATTGCTATGTCTTCATTGCTATAAAAAGTGGAAGGGATCTGGTCAGTTACATTCTGATTTTGTTTAAAAAATAGACATAAAGTAGTTGTAACCAAACTTCCTGCAAAACAATGTAGAATTTCCAAAGAATATAACCTGTATCTTTAGTGGATTAAAATATTCATTTGGCACATTATGTTCAGTAAAATATGAATGTGTTGCTTTAAAGTTTAATCCTAAATCTGGACAAAGATACATGAGAGGTGACAGAGCTTTATGCATAGATGTCCATGGAGGTCAGGCAATGAAATAGTAGCTCTAATTTCATTTAGTCCCTTCCATTTGTGGGGCAGACCATTGCTGAAAGCTAGTGGATTTGGAGAGCCTTGCTCTTTTACACCGCTTAGGGATAGCTGCATTTCACATCTATCAAAGGCCATTCAGTGACTAATACACACACACACACACACACACAGAGAGAGAGAGGGGGGGGGGGGGGGGGGGGGGGAGGGAGGGGGGGAGGGAGGGAGAGAGAGAGAGGAGAGAGAGAGAGAGAGAGAGAGAGAGAGAGAGAGAGAGAGAGAGAGAGAGAGAGAGAGAGAGGAGAGAGATCAGACAAAGAGGCCTCAAAATCCAAAATTACCCTTAAGTCCTTTGGTCTTCTTCTTCCAGCCAGATTTTCTGATCATTCTACCAATCTCCAGATAAACACATCTTCTTCCTTAATAGTGTGGAAATCAATAAAGATTTGGTTGTTCTGCAGAACTAAGAATGATCGAATGCTTACCCTGGAATGCCTGATGGGTGCTATAGAATTAGGACTATAGCTGATTTCTCACTAAAATTTACAGAGGCTACAATCTCACAAGGTTGGTATCCAAAATATACTCCATCAGGTGGCACAGCTTTGTTTCCTTGATAGGGTGATTGGGTGGTTTTTAAAAAAAAAAATCTTTAAAAATGACTAAATACGGAAATCACAGAGGTTGAATAAATTTGGTTTAGACTGTCTCCTTCAGGCTTGAATGATGACATGAGGATTTGTTTCAAAGTCCTTTCTCAATCCCCAAAGGAAGTTTGCACCCCTAACTGTGAAGAGATCATACATATTTACTGACAAGGATTGAAATCAGATCACCGTTGAGCTACCTAAGTTTCAATGAACCGATCATATTATTCAGTAGACATTTAAAAACCCAGCATTTCTCTAAATAATTTGAACTACACCCTAATCACTTCAACTCATTGACCATGATTCTGGGAATGATGAAGTCTGTAATCTTAATCATCTCCAGGACTACTTATTGGGAAAGGCTAGCTTAATCTATATTAATAGCAGGTGAATAAAACTATTTCCATCCTGGCCAGACCTTTGAAAAAAGCAACAACCATGGAAATGTGGATGTTTAAATAAACTGAACTAAACGTAGCATCAAAGTTTGCCTACTTCTATCACAATACACTCTCCATTAGATGAATATTATAATCTTTTATTACTGTAGGAAGTGGTGACAAGTGTTTAGCATTTTGGAGATCACTTGTCAGTTGCTATTAAAATCAGATTAATTCATATTAACGATATGCATTCTCAGTTCTCCCAAGTGACAATATGCATTAAAACAAGTATTGCAAGTAATTAAATTCAATACATGGGGTCAAATATTTTTAAAAGCAGTATTTAAAACTCTAAAGTTCATTTGAGAAACATGCATTAAATTCAGGTCATCTTGTTAGTTATCAGTACATTAGGGATTTGAAAGTTTTATCTTAAATCTTTGGGAAAATTTGAGGAAATGTAATTGTTTTGCTTTTATTTTTCAATGTTTCCTTCAATTTAAGTACTAAATGGTTCTTTATTTTAAAATTCGTATATCTGTAACCAAATAACAACTTCCCTGTCAGATCACTATACTATGAGCATGCCAGCTATTTTTTTCCTTGTTTTTAGCTCTCCTTCTAAATTTATTTTAAATATAATACAGTGAAAATACAAAAATATTAACTGTGGATTTTTATTAGGCTTTTGAGATGTTCAGTAGTTTAGTCTAATTAGACAAGCCAAAAGCCTTTTGGAGATTAAGCAAATTGGACAACCCTTGTTAATTAGAACATAATTTAAAATTTGAAATTATATCACTGATAAAGTAGTCTAATTAGCATCACATATGGTAATAGCCTACCAAGACAGCCATGTGGAAGGCTGTATGAACTCCTTAAAGGCTTGCAAGAATCTGTTTCCTTTCTATGATGTCATTAATAAAAGATTTCTATAGACTTCAGGTTTTCAATGGGTACATACAATTTATAGTACACACAATGCATTAGCCCATACTGTGGCTTCTTCTTCTTCTTCTTCTTCTTCTTCTTCTTCTTCTTCTTCTTCTTCTTCTTCTTCTTCTTCTTCTTCTTCTTCTTCTTCTTCTTCTTCTTTTTTTTACTATTATGAAAACTAATAAATTCGTCAAGCTGAATTAAGCATACAAATCAGATGAGGCATAACAGATTACATATTGAAGCACCGTGTCTCCGGAGCCTAAATGAAATTTCAATCTAATAATTCCTTCCTGGCCCGGCCATAATTTGTTTAGAGATGTTGTTCCACTCCTTTCCAAGCGCTGTTCGCACAATAATTAAATGATACTCAAGCTTTTAACTTTGATTTATTTCATTTCACTGAGCTGGCGACAGTGAGAGCTGATACAATGGATTTTCATTTATTATTTATTTCCTTGAAAATTACGAAGCCTACAGTCTGGGGTGAGAAACTCACTGAAGCTGCCTGGTATGAAATTAAAGAAAAAGAGGAGGGGGACGAGAAGAAGAAGAAAAGAGTCTACCGCACTGAAATTAAAAATAGCGCAGAAACATAAGATTGGGCTAAATAGGTTCAAAGAGACCGGCATTCTGTCTCACGCAGAAGCCAATTGGATATATTTGGAAAGACCACAAGCGTGGAATCTTGCACTGTTCCAGCAACCAGGTCTTAAAGTATCCATGATTCAGAAGGTTCTAAACAGCCATCAAAGCAATAGCGTCTCTACGGTTTTAGCAGATACACCTCCGAACCCCACGGATATTTTAAAGACGGAGCCCAACCGTCATCACCTTAATAGCCCTAAAAACTTGTTTAGTTTTGAAATCAGAAATTCTGAACCTAAGCGTGGCTTGCTTCAGGCGTAGTTCATGAAGTACTAAGCCGTCAAACTGCAGAAGAGTTGCCCAAGGAAACCTGCATACTGTAGGTGAGGCGTTCAAATTCCCCCAGCGTTGCCGTCAGCTTGAAGCGCTCCAGTGGAAAGCTTGGGAATTCCTTGCAGAAAGGCATAAGGCCAAGCTGGGAAGCACAGATGATGATAATAATATAATAATAATAATAATAATAATAATAATAATAATAATAATAATAATAATAATAATGATAATATCCTGGCGGTTGACAAGAACCATCAGCGATCTTAGCTGCAGCAGTTAGTCCTCCTACCCGCCGCCACCGAGCGGCTCCTCCCGCAGCAGCTCCTGCCCTTTAAAGCACCCACAGTGAGACAAAGGTTGACGGGCGTGGGAGTGATTGCAGAACAGGAGCAGCGGTGGCGGCGGCCACTCGCTCCGGCGCGCGCCCACCGGAGAAAGGGGCAGCAGCCGGCAGCAGAGAGAGCAAACTCCCAGGAGCCCGCGCGGCAGAATAAAATCGGGCTCCGGCAGCAACTTACCCGGCTTCTGCCAGCCGCTCACTCGGACAGAGCCATGTGCGCGCGCGGGGGCGTATGTGTGTGGGGAAGGCGGTGAGGAGTCCTCCCCGCTGCATCTGCGCAATGGGGTCCCTTAGGGCATCTCTTCCCCCGCGCCCCCTTTCTAATTTCAGAGCTGTGGCTATTGAATGACGGCCATTCGAAATGAAAGGCTTTCAGAATTTCTCCATACCCCATTTCTGCGTTTCGCTCTAACCCGTGGACGAATGTTTCCCTCAGCCGTGTCACCCTTGCTCCGCATCGCCCTTCCCCATACTGGGGTCGTCTATAAGTACTTGACGTTCATTCCCTACCGCCCATCGCCCACCCTCTAAAGTTTAGGCTGTCTTGTCCTATGTTTAGAGGCCATAGGAATTGTAATTCTAGGCGTTTCGCAGGGCTGAGGTTTGGGAAAGGTTGTGCTGACAGGTACGGGTCTCCAAAGTTCATTCACCAGGAAACGGGCGCGGAGAATGAGCCCATTCAAAAGTCAGCTACGCCAAAGCAGCATAACGGTTTTCCTGACCATTCAACCAAAACTATTCTCCCAGGAAAGCTCAAGGAACGCCTCAGAGATACGTTCCAAATAGGGGGCCCTCGGCAGACCCAGCCCTCCGCCTCCGAGGAGCCACCGGACACCCCCTCTAGCGGAAAAGAGGGCCAAGGCGCGACTTTACCCGCGCTTTTTCTCCCTCACATTTCACTTTGGCTCCAGCACGAGAGTTTTGCTTTTTCTCAAGTCCTTTCTCCCGCTTTCACGTCACCACACAATTTCTCACACACTTTTCCACATTGTCTTCTCACATCTTTTTCACACCTCCCGCCAACATATTTCTAATGAAACTCCTTTCTGGTGCGTCTCGCCGTCTTTCTAAGCATTATGTAAACGCCGGTCTTTTCATCCATGAGCGCCCGCCCGCATACCTACCCACGTGTATACACGTGGGGCAAGGATAATAGCACCGCGCACTCAGATGCCTTTCGCCACCGCCAAGCTTTTTGCTTCGCTCTCAGCGGCTCGCGCCGCCCCACACGGCTCTCGCAGGACGCATGCGCCTCTCCCCAGTCAGCCCCGACTTTGCCGGCATCCAATGGTTGGCGAGCAGCAAGAAACAGAGGGAGAGAAAAGAGTCACACAGCACAGTTACTCCGGGGTCTCTCTCGCGAATAGGCACCTGTCAGGCCAAGGTGTACCGCAGCCGGCTGCTGAAGGGCGGCTGAGCCAAGAACAATAGGGCGCCCCTCGAATTGGAGCAGGGCAGGCAGGAGCAACTGGCAGACAGAACCTTGTGGGCGGTTGCTCCAGCCGCAGTTAGGTTCCTTCGGAGGCTTCGTTGGAGAGGAAGGGAGGGCTATCCGGGTAGCAAAGAGTGGGGCAGGTGGAACAAGGGGACGCCTCGGGACCCTCATCGGAGGACAAGAGGCAGGAGGAGAAGGGAAAACGGAAAAGGAGGGACGTGAAGACTTTCCCCAAAGAGTCGCCAGCGAGGGAGGGGGCCAGGAGCGTCCGGCGGGGTAGCTGTCGGAACAGTTAGACGGCGGAGCGAGAGGAGAGGTGGCGGCTGAACCGGAGGGAGAGAGACCTAGGCAGGCGCCTTCAGTTTGTGCGGCAGAGGTTGCAGTAACTTCTCAGCGCGCGTCTTTTCCCGCCTCTTCGCCGTTTTGTTCTCGCTGGCTTTCCGGACTCGGACTCGGATTCGGACCGGGATCGCCGGCGGCCACAATGATGATGATGTCCCTGAACAGCAAGCCCCTTCAGCATGACTCATGCCGGCGGCGGCAGCCTTCACGAACCCAAGTACTCGGCCCTGCACTCCGCCTCGCCCTGCAGCTCCTCGGTGGCCGGCGCCGCAGCGGCTTCGGCCAGCTCGCCTAGCAGCAGCACTGCAGGCGGGGGCAGCGGCGGGGGCAGCGGTCGGAATAACGCTTCCAATAGCAATAGCGCCAGCAGCAGCAGCAGCAGCACTTCCGAGGCCCTGCGCCGCGCCTGCTTGCCCACCCCGCCGGTAGGTCGCTCTCGGGCAGGGAAAAGAAGAGCAGCACCAGGAAAGAAGAAATAATGGCTCGATCTCTTCCCGGCCACATGATTATTTCATTGGGAGACGGCAAATCAGTCTGGCACATCCCGCCCTCCCCAAAATCTACAGAGGCTTTCAAGAGAGCTCCCACGAACTAGTATAACCCAGGGTGCTAATCGAGCCAGGCTATTTACAGCTCTGTGTGTGGGAGAGGGGGGGGGAGGGAGGGAGAAAGAGGGAGAGAGAGAAGACTGCTTTGCCTCTGCCGCTGGCCCTTACTTCGTCTTACTGTTACTTGCTTTCTCTTTTCTCCTACTCTTCACTCCCTTTGCTTTCTTTTACCATCTATCTTTCATTAGTGAACCATTCTTTCTTTCCTTGTTCCCACCGTCATCTATCTTCCATTCTCTTTCCTTTCATACCTCCCACTTTATTTCGTTCCTTCCAATTCTCCTCCCTCTCCCTTCCTTTCCTATTTCTACCACCCTCCATCTCATTTCAACGGGGATAGGGTTGGCTTGGATGGCACTTCAAGGAGAACAGAGTGGAATTCCCTTTTGGCAGCAGTAATGTGTGCCTTTTATTTGCAATTTCAGAGCAACATCTTCGGAGGTCTAGACGAGAGTCTACTAGCCCGCGCAGAAGCCCTGGCTGCAGTAGACATTGTGTCGCCAGGCAAGAGCCATCATCATCACCCACCACATCACAGCCCCTTCAAACCTGACGCCACCTATCACACCATGAACACCATCCCCTGCACCTCGGCTGCATCTTCGTCCTCGGTGCCCATCTCGCACCCTTCTGCCCTGTCTGGCACCCACCACCACCACCACCACCATCACCACCACCAACCTCACCAAGCTCTGGAAGGAGAACTCTTGGAACACATCACACCAGGACTGGCATTGGGTGCCATGACAGGCCCCGATGGGTCAGTGGTTTCAACCCCAGGTCATGCCCCTCATATGGGCAGCATGAATCCAATGCACCAAGCAGCACTCAGCATGGCGCACGCCCATGGGCTACCCTCGCACATGGGCTGCATGAGTGATGTGGATGCAGATCCACGGGATTTGGAAGCCTTTGCAGAACGGTTCAAACAGCGGAGGATCAAACTAGGGGCTCAAGCTGATGTGGGGTCAGCCCTGGCCAACCTCAAGATCCCTGGAGTGGGATCCCTAAGTCAAAGCACCATCTGCAGGTTTGAATCTCTCACCTTGTCCCACAACAATATGATTGCTCTCAAACCCATCCTGCAAGCATGGCTGGAAGAAGCAGAAAAATCACACCGGGAGAAGCTCACCAAACCAGAACTCTTCAATGGAGCGGAAAAGAAAAGGAAACGCACTTCAATTGCTGCTCCTGAAAAGAGGTCCCTAGAAGCCTATTTCGCTATCCAACCGAGACCTTCCTCAGAAAAAATTGCAGCCATCGCGGAGAAATTGGACCTCAAGAAGAATGTGGTCCGAGTCTGGTTCTGCAACCAAAGGCAGAAACAGAAGCGGATGAAATACTCTGCTGGGATTTAGCCTTTGGAAATCTTTCTGCTTATGGGGAAGAAATAAATAAAAAAAGACAGAAAAAAAAACATTTCTATTTCTCTTTCCTGGAAAGAAAGAGGACCAAGCTTCAGAAAATGAGTCCGATTGAGATGCGGTTGGACTGTGATTGGACAAAATATCAAGTTTAGAAAGTTGGCAGCAGATTTTATCGGGTTTGCAGGCTCAGACTTAAATTGGCATCAAAAGAGACTGATTTTTGTGAAGGCAGATAAGAACTCTTTATAAAGGATGGAAGACATATCAAGTAAGAATTGTTTTTATTCTTAAAAGACATCACCTTTGCTGAGATGTAAAAGTACCATTTACAGCTATTTTTCAGGATTTAAAAAAAAATTAAGTGATTAGAGAGGCTGAAACTTTAATCTTGATTAGAGAGGCATCTCAAAAGTATTTTGATTTTTTAAAAAATAGATGGCAGTTTCTCTGTCATTAGACAGCATATTATATTATATATATATTTTTACTGTGGTTATTATCCATTTCCTTCTCTGAAAAAATGCAGAGGGAAAATTTGATCCTGCTGTGCTTTTAAGAACTTTTAAGAGCTATTATTAGACTACTGCCAAACTCCTGTAAATTATTAATTTATCTCTCTAGTAACTTCATTTTGTGCTCATCCTAATTAATTGCACCTCTTTCATCAAAGGCTTGATTAAAAAAAGTAAAATAAAACAGTATGGTTAATGTAAATTAATTATTTTATGTTGGTTAGTAGAGTTTATGAATTTGCGCTTTTTTCCTTCTTATACAAGACTTCCTCTTGAGCCATTTGTATATGTTCCAAAATTAAGATATGAGTATTCTTATTTGTGAGGCGTTCTCACTCTATAGTGGCTGTCTTGCATTGTTTGTGTAGTCTGACTCACTTGTCCAAGGAGGTATTTGTTGACTGCGTTACATATTTAATGGGGATTCCCCCATGTAGACTCCACACCCTCCACCACATGCACTACTTTAAAAAGAAGCACTTGAGTAGGTGGCTGTGGTGGCTTTGTTGCTTTGGATTTCCTTTCATTCAAGTATTGTCTATTCTAGACTCCGACACTAGTTCTCGTTGTTCAGATCTCCTAGTTACTCTTTTATTCCCTTTGTTTGCAATAGATTTGCATTATGTTTGAAGATTTTATAGGTAGAAAAGCCAAAACTACATTACAAAGAGTAAAGGAGAGTGAGACAGTGAGTGGACCGAGAGAGACAGTGCACTGTTTGTAAATCCATATTATTTGGTATAATTCTTTTGGGTCTCCCTTCCCCCACCCACAGGTACTTAGATTGCGGTACCATTATGTTGTAAATGATTCATTTGAGACCGATGCACATACAATTATATTCTTACGGATTTCACTGTATTGCTGTTATGTTTAAAAGTTATTTGAAGTTTTACCTCTGTACATTATAACAATTTGTTTTGTTAATAGAAATTATTATTATGGCAATGTATTAATTTACTCAAAATGTTGTCTAATTGTCTTTCATTAAAAATTTTAACATTTTATTGACAAACCTATGTTTTTCAGGTTCCTTTTCCAGGTATAGAGTGTATTACTGAACCTGAAGCACTTCCAGAATGAGTATAGATATTCATTTGCATGGCAACAGATTCATAATATTCGTTGTTATTGCTAAATCAGTATGTTAGGATCAGAAAATCAAATTGTGGGAGCTATTTCAGATTTAAATAGGTCTTGGGCTTTTTGCTAATAATTCCTATATAGCAATTTTACTGATCAAACTATTTCAATGTTTTCTTATTTCACATTAAGACAACTAGATCATTCTTATTTATTTTATTGAACAATGCAAGTATTACTTTTTCCTCCTTTATGTGAATCTTTAAGATAGAGTTGATGCTCATGAAGAATACTTTCAAAGTGAGAATTAATTTAGATGTTTTAGATAATCAAAACTGCAGAATATAAAATAGGCAAAGGAGCTTAAGGATGTTGGAAGCAAGTTTTTCAATTATCCTATCTTGCTAGCTGGGTTCTGAAAGACAGTGGTAAAAATGGTTGAGTCTCAAGAGTTCAGCACTATTACCTCAGCAACAATCAAAGAAATAGTCAGATTAAAAGATAGATGGAAATCCACAGGAAAGGATGGACAAAAAGTGAGGGGGGAGCTGGCTTAGTTACTACGTGTCCATATTTCCTGAAGCAATTTAAATGATTTAAGAACAAGAAAATAAAATTTCTCTCTCCCATATCTAAAGAAATCTGTCCTATAGTAGGAGCTGGCTTGAAATATGTGCTGCTGTGGATTTAAATACATTGACTAGGAGGTAAAACAGACTTGTTCCCAAGCAAGTGGTATTTAAGATGATAATGTTTGAATAGAAAGATCAAATTGTGACCAGAATTTGAAATCAATTGTAAAAGATATTTCTATGGAAAAACTTCCTCAGCCTCCTAATTTAAGGAGGAAAAAACCCCTATTTCAATAAAAACACTCAAGGGAAAACTGAGAAAAGATAGCAGATTGTTCTTTTTTTTTATCCCACCTCTACCAGACTCCCAAAGAAAACAGTCCCACTTTTCATCTCCTCTTGTGTTTGATAAATGATCATAAATCGCCTGGATCAAGAGCTAAATTAGAGCTATACCATGAGATCAAAAGGTAGCCCTGAAAGAGTTATATAAATACCCTGCAGAATGTGCTCTTTGTGCTATAAAGAGCTAGCAACCAGAGCAAGGTATAACTGGCATATTCTCTGTTCTACAGGATCAAACTATGATGTATAAATTGGTAACCCCATTGCCCAAGGAACTAAGGTCTTTCATGTAGCGAGTGTGAATTGAGACAATGGTATGCCGTTTTTCTGTTGGAATTTTTAAAAAGAATCAAAGGTAGTCTGCTTTGAAACGCCACCTAATTGCAGAAATAGAAGTTGTAATCCGTGAGAGAACAGTAACCGAAAAGCCATGTTTGCGACTTTGTGCGTGTATAGATAGGCGCACGAAGGATACGTATGTATATGCGTATGTAGTGAAACAGCCTGCTTCCCCTCTTCTTCCACCTTTTATTTTATATGGCAGCGGTTAGAAAGCTTACAGCAGCATCTGCGCACAACAGCCAGCGCTTCAGGACCAAGGACAGCTCCTCGGCGCTCTCTTACTCTCAGTTCAATCTTGCCTGTTTGCCAGAGGCTCTCTTCCGGCTCACCGAGGGAGAGAGCGAAGGCGAAGGAAAGGGAATGGGGGAAAAGAGGCAGAGTGTAGGGGAAATGGGGATGATAAGGGGAGGGGGCAAAAAGGTGAAGGGAACAGCTATTTTCTATAGATACTCAGCCAACTAAACAAAACAATATTTAATCACACATTTCCCCCAAGTCTATTATAGTTATCCTTATGAAAACCAAATATGGGGGGGGGGGGTTAATATGAAAGAAACCTATCTAACATATTGACATAAATCCACAGGCTCTGAGCATCTGACTTACGCAAGTTTAAGATAGCACTTTCCCTTCCCTCTCTCCACCCAAGAGTTAATATATGTTTTATTGCTGGGATGATGTCTCAGAGTATGACGGTTCATGATTAGATAGCCAGGAATACTTCCTCTACATCGATTTAGGAACCTATTAATTCAAAGAATGAAATATGTCTCTATCACTTGCTTTTTAGATTGAGATCACTTTTACAACTGGTTAATCACAAACAGTGCAAAAGCATTACTGGTAATTGCTTGATTCTAGGATCCTATTTCCCTAAGAGTAGCGATTCCATGTCTGATAAATTAAATGTAAATTGAAAAAAGCTAATTTCTTAAGGTATAGATTATTACAATGTGCTGTAAGACAGTGGTGTTTATACCAAAGGGAAGAGTTAATCAATTCTTTTCAACATTGCCATTTAATATTTATCTGCTTCTGGAGACAGAAATGTTATTTTGAAGATACTTTGAACAGCCAAATGGACACAGCTTGAATCTTGCTATTACTGGATGCTGCTTCTCTTTCAACCCAATCAAGTATAAAATCTGTCTAATCCATAAACTATTTGTGAATCCTCAGAACTGTGCAGCTTTTCTGGTCTAGAATCATTAAGATCTGGCTAATTATTCTGAAAATTGGGCAGGGAGATCAAATGCTAAAATTGGGACTTAGTTTACATCTCCTTTTCAGGGGCTCTTGGACAGAAATGTAACTACAATATGAGTTTGCTTCTTTTAAAATAATCGTTGTGATAAACAACGATTTATCGTTGGGCTGGGTGTGGGTCCTTTAAAATTGTCCCAAAGTAAACAAAACTTCAGTAAAAACTACATCCAGTTAAATTTAGCTGTACATAGAAATTCTGGACAAAATTTATAAGGACATATGTTACAATGGAATTACATTAACAATTCATATATTTTGTTCACTTGTGGACAAAAAGGCAAATTACGTTAACTGGTGTTTATATCTGAACTTGAGTAACCAGCAAGGGTCAAAGAACTACATATGCACAGATAGTTCAATAGAGAGTCTAGGCAGCATTTTTTAACAGTGCAAATCTCATATAATTTATTTAAAGTTACAACCCCTGGTATGCCCAAATATGGGAGGAAGTTCACTACTTCCATTCTCTGTCCATTGGCTCGTCACAAGAGACCATCCAGACAGAAACCCAATATTTTTACTGTTGCCTTTTTGTTACATTTGTGTTGTATTTGTGCTGATATTTATTTATAAATAAATTTTATTTATTTATTTATTTATCAGCACAAATACAACACACATATACATTACATATACATATACATATACATATACATATACATTACATATCATATACATATACATATACATATACATATACATATACATATACATATACATATACACATACACACACACACACACACACACACACACACACACACTATATATATATATATATATGTTATATTTATGCTGATAATGTAACAAAAAAGGCAACAGTAAAAAATATTGGGTTTCTGTCTGGATGGTCTCTTGTGACGAGCCTAATGACAGAGAGTGGAAGTGTGACCTTCCTCCCATACTTGGGCATACCAGGGGTTGTGACTTTAAGTATATATATATATATAAGTCACAACCCTGGTGTGCCCAAATATGGGAGGAAGATCACTACTTCCATTCTCTGTCCTTCGGGAGACCATCCAGACAGAAACCCAATATTTTTTACTGTTGCCTTTTTGTTACAAATATAACACACACACACACACACACAAACATGAAGTCAATAAGGCTTTTTATGTAAGTGGAAAGAAAGAAGGATGCAGATTCTGTGGTTTGACTCCATAAAGAATGCCTGACTCTTTACCTTGATTGCTTCATTGCTCTTCTACTGTCCAAGAGGGAGCATCTGTGGCCTAGAAATTTAAGAGTTAAAATGCTAAGAATCATTATCATCCAATATGGTTTTTATTTTTAAATTACCAAAGCAGCTACTGTTCCTTCCTGAAACAAAGCCAATTTGGAATTCATAAATACAGCCCACATTGAAGAAGAATAAGCATGACAATTGCATACCTATGCAGAGATGAAAGGTTCAATCAGGCATTTTGGAAACGTTCCAGAAAGCAAGTACAAAAAAATCCTGAAGAATAACAGAAGACCAGAGGCCTCACGTAAGTCCTGTGAAGTCTTTTATCTTTTCACTTCCTCTTGGCCCACTTAAATGAGCCATTCACTTAAAGGCTATTATGGGAGAATTAATAAATTACACAGCGAATTATTAAATCCAGATAATTACAAGGAATAAGTAAGTAATCATTCGTTATCTCAGCTAATTACTGCAGGTCACAGTAAGCTGGAATGTGAAACCCTCCTCGGGAATTGAAATTAACTTTGCACAGCAAGGCTTTGCCTGACATCCTTAGTCTGTAGGCACATGGCAGCTCCCTTGTGAGCCTGGCCTTTCTATTTAACTTGGAGAGAATGGAAATAAAATTAAGTGGTGGTAATAGGAAACTGCTTAGAAAGCCAAAACAGTTAAAGGAATGAAAGAAAGAAAGACTGGCTTTTAACAAAATTGTCAGACATAAGGTTCACTTAATCCATATTTTATTTTGTTGATAAGGAAATTGTTAAACACAAATTTAAAAAGAGGAATTGGAGGTTCAGAAATAGATTTGTAAAAACTTGTGCTTTTCTTAGTACAAAAGGGAAAGGTTTTCTCAACTAGGAAAAGCCTGTGCTTTGTTTCAGCTACAATAAAGCACCCACTTCAGAACGGCAGGAACCTAATTAAGGAGGTAGTCATCTTTTTCATTGATCTTTCTACAAATCTTGCTCCGAGCTCATGTTGGGGTTTCCCTTTCCCCTGACTCCAGCTTTTTAAAAGGAGTATCTTTGATAGAAGAGACCTATAATGTGTGATTGCCTCATTTCTTGCATTTAAAGCTTTAGCATATAAAATAAGGTATTAAACACATACTGGAGAGGGGGGAAATGAGAGGGTTTTTTATCAATTGTAATTAGGTGGACAATCTCTTCCCTTTTCCTTGCTCGAGCCTGGGATGATAATTAAAATTTAATGAAGCCTGGGAGTTGAGAGGGCCTCATCTGGGGACTCTGGAATGGAATATTTTAACTGTACATTTACACTGAGTGTCTGGCTTCAAAGACGTGACTGCTTTTAATCTCAAATTAGGCAAACTACAGATCTGAAATTAAATATTAGAAGCATTTTTAGTCCCTTTTCCTTTCGAGGCCAGTGTCACCAATATAGGATTCTCTTTTGCCCATTAACATATACACATATAGAGTCTCTGATTACCTTTGCTTGTTGAATAATACATGGCTTTGATGGGGTGTGGATTTCTGGTGCTTTTGGGTTGTTTTAAAACCGGGGGTTAATGCAATATTAATCGGTTGTAGCTGTTAAAAAATGCGCAGGCTTTTCAGGAACAAATCGATGAAGGCTGGGGATGGGAAGAGCAAAGGAAAGGCATTCTCTCTCCTCTCTCCTTGTGGTGTAATCTCATTTTCAAACGCTCCCAAAGCTTTGGGTGAGTAAGGTTGTCATTTCTGTTTGTGTTCCTTTGACAAGTTCGTCAAGTTTCAGTTCCTACAAGTAGGCGAAGTGAAGCAACATATAGCTCATGTGCTAATCATACATCCAAGGGGGCGGGAGGGGGAGGGGGAGGAGGCGGAGGAGCAGAAGTGCTTTCTAGGCTTTGCCGAACATTAATCACAGTAAAATCTCTCCCGCCCCCGACAAATAGCAAACTCCGCACCATTGGGAAACCGTATCCCAGATCTGAGTTGGAAGGCGCACGCTGAACTCCCTGTAACAGGAATGGACTAACCAGCAGCAGATCGCTTTCACCTACCGCTGTTCTCCTGCTCCGCAAAAGAGGGGAAAGTCCCAAGTTTCCCAAATCAGTCAGGACCGTTTTAGACCGTGGTATGTTAATAATTGCGGCTAGTTATAATTCGATCTGGCTTCATTACTTTCCTTTACAGAAATACTCTAGAGAATTCCGCCCATAAATTATTCTTTGGCAAAGAAAAAGGGAGAAAGAAGGAAACTAACTTGAGATTTCCATTTGTGGGGGATGGAAGAAACGTTACTTAATTAGTGCATTCCACCTCTTCACCATTTCCAACGATGGTTAAGGGATTCCAATTTTAAACCGTTAAGCATTCTTCATTTATTGAATTTATATCCCACTTTTCTTCCAAGAATCCTAGGGGCAGAAAACCTTGCTCTGGGAATTATATTCCCAAAATAGTCTTGTGAGGGAGATTGTCCTAAAAATAAAAGTTGGCTCAAAGTCTCAAGACAACCCTTTATGGCTGATATTAGAATTGAATCTCACCGATCCTAGTTTGGCAGTCTAACAGTGTGATTTTGATTGTTAGAGAAAGTATATTTAAATGTATGACCTTCTATTTGACAAGTGTTAGAATTATCATATTTTTTCTTTCTGGGTTCAAAATCCAATACCTGAGATTATTTGAGTAAAATTTAAACCTGAGTCTAACTTTTAAATTTTGCTTTCCCACCCTCTAGAAACACTGAACAAACAAAACGTGCTGCAGAGTTGTGGTTTCAGGCTTACACAGAAATGGTGCTGGTCCATTGAGTTCATGGTAGCAAGGTAATATTTTCCTTCCCTTCCTCAAGTTGTCCAGAAGAAATTCTGCTGCAAGCACCTGGGGAGGGAAAGAGAGAGGGAGGGAGGGAGGGAGGGAGGAAGAGAGAGAGAGAGAGAGGGGTGCACACACACACACACACACACACAGAAAGAGAAACAGAGAGCGAGAGAGAGACACACAGAGAGAGAGAGAGACAGAGAGAGAGAGAGAGAGAGAGATCTGTATTTATATCGCGATTGTTATCCCCAAACCAATAAATTGACTTTGATGCTTCCCTAATACAGCATTAAGCCAGCCTGGCCACATAGCCCTAGCCTCAGAGGGTTACATTAAATTAAACTAAGGAGCCCCAGGCAGGTACAGAGTGAGCAGGAGAAACTGGAATAGGAGAGGTGTTCAAGGAAACCGTAGCTGCAGACAGTGCCACCCACTTTAATGAGAAAAGGAACCTGCTGTGGGCATCAAAGACAGGTATGACTGGCCACCTATTTGCTTAAAGCTTGTGAGCTTGTTGAGGCAGAGATTTGTCATGAGTTTATGCTCCAGCCAAAGTAACTGTAATTAAATATCCTTGCCACTATTGCTTTCACAAAAGGAAGACAACCGTACTTAATGAGATTTGCAGCACATTCCTAATCTTGTAATGATATACTTTGGCTGTATAGATTATGCCCACTATGGCAACCCTGTCTTGGGACTATGTACTTTTGATAGAATTGTCTGTCCTGATATCACTGCTCACTTTTCTTTGAGGGGAGGCACTTAATGAATGCATTTAGCTCTTCTAGTTTTAATAAAAATCTATTTTATGAAATGTAGTAGTTGAAAGTCATGGTGGAGTGGGTAGGGGGTTTGGCCTCTTTTTATTCCTTTATTTTCCCCCCTCCTCTAATGCAGCTATGCCCAGTACATTTGTTGAAAAGGTGGGGTAAACTACTTTTACTGTTTTAAATACTGCCTTTAAAGTAATGCAGTTTGTTCTAACCTCCCAGACACACTCCCTGAAATAGACATCACCTCACCCACCCACTCACCCACCAACTCTGCCCAAAGGAAGACAGAAGAATTCATTAGAGTCCGGTAGAAGTGAAGGTGCTAGTTTCTTACAAGTCTGATTATTATTTCACTTTGGTTTTCCACACTCATAAAACAAATGGTAAAAGTTAAACACTTGATATATCAACCCTACACCTTCCTGTTTGCTCTACCCTAACACTAAATGGGACCTAGTTGTACTATATACAGATTTGTGCTGGTGTACATTTAATTACTTATGAATAGTGCATTCCAAGGTGTATAAAATCAAGGTAAAATGTCTGAACAGTGTTTATGTATTCCTTTATTCATCCGTACTTCATAGTTCTATATCTATAAAATAGATGAAAGCTTATAATGTTATTGTAAGATAAAGGAAGTATTGCTTATACGATATCTTGACTAGAAAAGCACTTTGCTGTACAGAATTAATGTAAACTAGATCCTGCATGGTAACTTTACCAATCAAGTTGTTGTCTTCAGTAACTTTGCCAGAGCTTCTGTACTTAGCATCTTCCAAGAAACTGCCTCTCTCTCGGTCTGTCTGTAAGTTTGACTTATTTGGTGGTAAGACTCAAGAACATTTACTCATGAGAAGAGCTGCATATAGCCAGGCATCTCCATTTTCATTAAAAGTTAGCATTAGCGTTATTTATTTATTTTTTTAAAAATGAAGTGCAAGTATTTTTAGGAAATGAAGAAAATTAAACTAGAACTGAGTTAGATATGTACAAAAACAAAAAGGGGATCACAATTTTGTTAATGCTCCCCCTCTGACAACCTATGGATTGGCTGATCGATTCTACAATGCCAAACTGTCTCATAGGAAGGACCATTTGTGGGATGTGATTTTCTTTGTTTTGTAAAGTCCTAGTTAATTTCTGAGCAGTTATTTTAAGGCTAAACAATTATATTTGCAAAACGCTTCCTAGAGTCTAGATTATCATGTGGAAATGAACAACTTGTAACTAAAAATGGCATGCATTTGAGCTGGAGGTCAACATCAGACAAACATTTTAAAATAGCTGGTTTATATTTAAACATCCAGTGTTAATGCCTATAGCATTTTAGAACAAAATTAAATGACTTGATTAGAAAACCAGTAATTGTTCAACATTCAGAAAGCTGACTAAAGATTAAAAGAAGTGCAACTGGTAAATACGTTATGTTTATCCAATAACATTTCAGTCCCTCTAATTTGGTGCAGGTTTCATAACCTTTCCAGGCAGAAGAGAAGTTGCAATAGAATCCCAATTCTATAAGAGCTACGTTTTGAGTTCTCCCAGAGTTGGATTGATCACAATCAATTGTCAGCTAAAATTACCATCTGGTCTTGAGAGTGTATGTGTGTGAAAGTGGAGCTGAGTTCCTAAGATAACCAAGAGGCTAACAGTCTCCCCCCTCTTTTCCTAAAGACCTGGGGAGAGCAAATTCTAGTGTACCACCCATCTCCACAATTGGGAGGGTAGGCATGGATTCTGTGCTGAATTCTCCTTAATTGAAAAAAAAATCACAATAGCCCAAGGCTATAGGAGTTTTCTCAAAAATGAATCTCATTGAAGTCTGTGGTGCTCCCTGTAAGCACAGGGCTATAGGCTGAAGATGTTTTTTTGGATATTCTTGGACTGCAGGGAGTAGAGATTCTAATCTGCCATGGAAGATTTACTCTTGAGAAAGAACCCAGAATCTCACAACTTTGAATCAACCTCCCCTTCTGATATTTTTGCCCCGGTTTCAGTTGCAATGCACTTTAATCCTTTAAACTCCTTAAAGCTAGCCTGAAATTATCTGGCCTGGGAACAAATGGGAATTCAGAGGAGTGTGTTAAGGTTTTTCAATAAGCCATTTCGGGGGAATTGTGTGTTTGAAAAAAAAAGTCAGGAGAGGAGGAAAAAAGCCAAGTGATTACAATGGAAATGTTTTCAAACACTGTGGTTGAAGACCCTCCTCGAAGCGATCGCGGGGAGGGGAAGAGGGAGGAGAGAAATCGCTTCGATAAACATGCATGGATTGTTGCCTACAACTCGTGACAACCTAGCCCTAGACAAGTTCGCCCCGATACAACTTTCCTTCAAGTCATACTTAGGAGACGGTGCTCCACAATCTTTTATTTGCGCCTAACAATGTTGATATTAAAAAGTCAATCTTTTCTGTAATAAGCCGTGTAGTTTGAGGCGAGGCTTATTATTTATTTATTTATTTATTTATTTATTTATTTATTTATTTATTATCTTGTTTATCTTGTTTATCTTGTTTATCTTGTTTATCTTGTTTATCTTGCTTATCTTGCTTATCTTGTTTATCTTGCTTATTTATTTATTTATTATTTATTTATTTATTTATTTATTTATTTATTTATTTATTATTTATTTATTTATTATCTTGTTTGCTGCCCACGTCTCGCTTAGAGGCGACTCAGGCGGCTTACTAACATGAAAAGCCGATAAAACATGACGCTTGTAAATCTGATTCCCTGACACCGATACACAAGCGCGCACACGATTGTTTCCGCCAATCTCAAACACTTCGGTTCGGATAGCTATCGATTCATCCATTGAGTTCTTAGTTGCGCGTTTCTTACGTCGTCCTATTGATTTCCCAGGGCCGCTTGTTACCTTAGGCGCTGCTTTCGGAAATATTTGGTAGCAAATCTACATATTGTAGAATTGACTCTGGAGGCAACGGAGCTGCTATTAATCCAACAAGCGAAACGAAATTTCCTCGAACTTCAGAACCGGGTAAGTAAGCACCCGGCTCATTAGCGCACCCTAGTTGGTTAAAAAAGAAATAAAAATGTAGGGAGGCTGTATCCATCCTGCAAAGGGACGCTATTATTTATAATGGTTGGGCTCACAGTCAGACGTTTAGATTCGATTTGGCATTTTTGTCCATCTATTGAGTTTTTCTCAAGGAGCTGAATTATTAACAATATAACACTTAATAACATTAACATTAATTCCCACTTCCGCCTATGTAATTATTAAGTTGGAATTCCATTTGGAACATTAGTAGCATTTTATAGCGTTCCAAAACGAAAATATATGTCAAATCTTTCAGAAAAATTAAAATCTATTTTTCATCTGGAATTTAAAAGCTTAGGTGCTTGATATATTTGGGACATTTGGAGACAAACTCCATCGTCGCTCCATCTGCCCAAGCTGATTTGTCTCTCAATGTAGGAGGAGGGTATCGTTAAAGTAAGAAATCTGTTTTCATGGGCTTCCCCGCAATCTCCATCTGCGAGAGGATTGACTAGATTGGTTTGGTCTGTAGGAGGAGAGTAGACTGTGCAGGACCCCCATTTCCCAGGGGAGGTATTTGAAGCAGAGGCCGTGGATTCGAAAGCAGAACTGAGCTGAAAATCGCGTTTCAGCCTTGGAAACCGAGCAATCCAGAAAAGAAGGCACTTTCCGACCAATTGCAGCCCGATTGCTTCTCTCCACCGAATAGCAATTGTTCCCAAATCACTCATGGTATCTAGGCAGCATGATAAAAAAATCAGCATCGATTACGAATAAAATTTCGCATATCGGCTAACCATGGTTCCCAACTTGGGGCCTACCGCCCCCCACCCCAGGGGGCGCAATTTGATTTTAAAGTGGCAAATTGAATCTTGTTTAAATCAAGTTAGTGGCCTTTAGGCTTCCTCCGTGTGAGTAGAGTTCACTTTTTGAATAAAGTAAGAATTATATGTCAGGTGGGGGATTTTAGAGATGCTTAGGTGGGGCATGGCCCAAAAAAAAGATTGGGACCCACTGGGCTAAACAAAAAATGTTATCCCCCCCACTCTTCCGTTGGCTCATGGGAACCCAGACATTGTGGCTTATATTCAACAATCCATCACTACTTAAAAATAACACTTGAGAAACCACGTCCCAGGAAGGTTGCGGTTATGCGCAGCTTTCCGTCACTTTTTCCAATTTTTTACCCTTGGCGGGGACCGCCGAAAACCTCCTTTGGCGCGTGGAGGGCGTGGCTTGGAAAACCCTACACTTCCCATAAAGTTCATGGGACAGTTTTACCTGTGATTGAATTAGCCCAATTTCACTAACTCACATAGGATAAAATGTGACTGGCTAATTTTTATGTTGGGGGGGGGGGCAGATCAGAGTATACGAGCAGGGGGCTAATACATGTAAGCCATTTAGGGTGTTTCTTTTCTGCATTCCCTACCGTTGAGCTCCCAAAGACGTCTGCCCACGGTTTTTCAACTGCTTCCGTTTAGTGGACAAGAATCCAATTTTCTTCTTGACTAATGGGAAGGGCAGAAGGATGAGATTAGGATACTTGCTAAGCTACGAGTTGCTGTTCGGCGCAATGTGTTAAATAAACCAGAGCTGGCTGAATTCGGGACAACACGCTGCGTCAGATGTAGGAAACCACAGGATGGTTTTGCCTGCTGGCGGCGATCCTTTCCCTCTCACTTTAAAAGCCATTGGAAAGCTCTGATCCACCACGTGGGAAACAGCCGCTGCTTCTTCCGCAACCCTCTGTTGTATTTCTGGATCCAGAGGCAGGAAGCCAGTCTGAAACGGCTGTACCAGGCCCCCTGTTGGCGCTCCCGGGACTGCCGAAGCCGAGTTCTAGGCTGCCGCGAGGAGCGCAAAGACCTAGCACCCACCATCACCACTCACATACACACTCATTGCAGCGGAAGGCCCAGAAAAGCCGGAGGGGGGGGGGGCGTGGGCCCGAAGTTAGGAATGTGGCCGGTCCCTGTATTGCCCAACTGGGCAGAGCAAAACAAGAAGCTGAGGCTGCTGCCGATTTTTCTGCAGGGGCCACTCTATTGTCTAGCTTGTTTTCATCAGCAAGGATGTAGGGTTCAGGCTCAGTGTTGCAGCTAAAAGGCAGTTCCCAGAATGTGGAAATGTTATCTGGTGGAACTTGTAAGGGGTCCTTTTCTCTGAGGGTCCATCTTTTGGTTGTCCAGGCCCAAGTAGCTGGTGGACAAGAGCTTGGCTGCTTGACTTAGGGGAGGGCCTTCAACCTTATCAACAAAAGAAAACAAGAAGCCCAGTTGCCTCCTGAGAAATCACTTATCAACAGATGCACAGAGTGGAAGAGGGCATACCACCCCCTCCTTGAACAGGTGGCCTTGCTGAAACTTAACAATACAATAATGCAAGAGCAGCCAGGCAGTCCTAGGAAACAAGAGGCTGCGAGTATTATTTTTTAGAAGGGAGTCTCTACATTAATAAGATTTAGTGTTAGCAATATACAAATAATTCTTCACCCCCTAGCAATTTTTGGTTACAATTAATGTGTCTTGATCAAAATCAGTAGAAACAAATAATGGTTCCTACTCTCCAAAAACCATTTGTGGCACCTGAGATGATGCACCCATATGTCCAGGCGTTTGCCTTCATGAGATATTTTATTTCATGTTTCAAGGAAGATGTGCAAATTTGGAACAGCCTTTTTTCAACCTTCCATCCAAAAGTGTTAGAGATTACAATAATATTTTGACAGGACATTATATTCTCGGTGTATAGGAGAGAGGAACAGAGTTGAGGAAAGGGTTTTTAAAAAGAAAATATGGTATTTCAGAAGTGTTTTCATCTTGATTAAAGAGGAAAATAGTTAAGGAGACACCACCTAGCTGACCTTGCCTGATCTTAAAATGCTAAGCTGGATTGGACATGATTAATACTTGGATGAAAGTCACTGGGAAGTTACACAGTTATAGTTTAGACAGGGAAGTTCAAAAATGTTGGGAAGAAGAAACACCAAATCATACCTATACTATTATCAAGTGAAGCACATGGAGTTGTCTATGAAGAAGTCATCAGAAATGGACATTTAAAATACTTTTACTTTACCTCATCATTTAATTGAGTTTATTCATATTCACACAAAATGCATACAGTATAAATATCTACAGTTGCTCAGTTTATATAATAGAAACAAAAACAGTTAGTTCCCAGGACCATCCCTTTGATGAGGAACAACACACAAGAAGACCAAGTTGACCCATTGCTGTTTCTCAGGCCAGTCCGTCACTCCACTGAAGTCACTGTAGCTCCCTGTGTCTTTCTATCCAACACATCTCATGAGCTCTGCTAATAAAAAAATAATAATTTTAACTCCTTATCTGGCTTTAGATATCCTAGGCCCTTTTCTAGAATTGATGAAGGACTGCTTGTTCAGTATTGAGGAAAATGTGAAAGACCTCTGGCTGGCACAAATAGATTGCCTGTGTTCTGTATTCCTTTGCTGCCATCTAGCACTTTGGATTTTTGCAGCTTGATATGGGCATAAGGTAGAATGTGCTACTCTTGACGCCTGGATGGTTTTGCAAAATGGAGAGTTTTGTATCTCACCCTCTGTATCAATCCCTTATTGAACAGGTGGGTGGATGGATGCGCTTGGCTGAGCTGTCCTTTGATAAAGCGATATGGTTGGCCAGGATTTGATGGCAAACAGATTTCTCAACAGAAACGCTATTTGAAAGAAACCTGGAACCTAGAATAAAAAACAAGGCGGGAAATCTCAACTGTGTATTAGGCAATATCCTTTATTACTTCAATTCATTTGCTTTCAGAAGACTCCAACAACTTGAAAATAACCAACACATTGAATGTGGGGTTTGTCTTTGTCTTCGAGTTAGGCCGAATTGCTTCCCAAGGCTCGCACACTCTCTGCATCGAGAAAGCAGAATAATCGAGGTAAGTGATTGTAAATCTCCACGTTGCGAATGTAGCTGCGAGAGGGAAGGAAGGAGGTTTGGTCTTTTGGGAGAAAAACCGTGTAGTGCTTCTTCTCCAACATCCAAAGTGATTCTCTTGTCTCCTAGAAAGTCAAGACTTGACCAAGACGGAAGGGGAACCAGGCTACGGGGAGGGACTTTCGAGCGGATGTACCCCTTTCATTACCCGGCTTGACCTCAAATCCTTTGTCGTTGTGCGGTGGATCTGAACGGAGAAAGGTGAACCTGCCTAATCTTGGATGCTGTAGGAAGGCAGCCCAGCCAGGACGAGTTGGAGGCCGGCAGGAGCAGCTCACGTGCCCCGAAGGTGGCACAGGCGACCCTTCCGATGCCAGCGCGGAGCGTGACTCGCTTCTTTCCAGCTCTCGCTTCCTCCCTCCCTCCCCATCTGTCCTCGCTGTGCCGCCGGCCTGCGCCGACTCGCCCTCCGGCCGCGCTCCTTGTCGCTCGCCACGCTATTTACCGCTCCACCCCCCGCGTGACTTTTCCGCTGGAAATGCCACGCGTCCGCCTGCCCAGTTCGGCTGCAGCTCTATTAATCATCTCCTCGAGGACTGCCAACAGGCCGGGCGCTCTTCGCTTTTCAGTTTATACAGAACAGAATCATTTACATAAAGTCCTTAAGGCAAATAACTGTTGGGCTCTAATTTATATCTGATCGAAAATTAGCCGTCATTATGCGCTCCATTAGCAGCGTCTTTAATGTGCTTCTAAGCACCATTTGTCAAGCGGCTTGTTAATATCCTTCAAGTCTTTAAAGTTGAGAGCTCATTAAAGAGTGCGCTCTGTTATTGATGTTAATTTAGATGAGTTTGGAAGACCAAGCGCGCCCTGCCTCCAGACGACGCCCTACCTACAAGAACGGGTCACCAGGGTTAAAGGAAGGCCGCAGAGATCGCGCTTGACCCTTCCAGCACCGCCCTCAAGGCCTTGGAGTCCCCCAGGCCGTTCTTCTGGAGCTGGTGCTCTTAGCATGTTGGGAGAGAGGCAGGAGAAAGCTGGCAGTTACCGATTCGGTTCCAGATTCTCGGTATTCTTGACTGTGGTCTGGGACACAACTTATTGCAATCAGCCCTTAAATGGAAATCTTAATCGTTCCAGTCCTTAAACCTTTAAGAGGTTAGCACTGGGACAAAGATACAAACTCTTTGTGTTGTCCCTTCCCTCCTGGCCTGTTAATGTAACACCACACTGTAACTCTGTGGTTGGAGGGAAGACTTGATCTCAGTACCAGAACTGCCATCTTGACTATTTGACTCCTCAGGGACACAATTGCAGTATACTACGGTTTACAGTGACTTAGAGTTATGTCTGATCTCAGTACCAGAACTGCCATCTTGACTATTTTGACTCCTCAGGGACACAATTGCAGTATACTACCGTTTACAGTGACTTAGAGTTATGTCTGATCCCAATCCTTTTTATCATTCTGGCCAAACTCTATTTAGCAGGGTTTCATCTCTGTTCAGGAGTATCCCTAGCTCCACTGAGTTCCAGGAGGCAGCTCCCAGGCAAATGGCTACCATAGATAATAGCCTCAACATCATTTCAGCCTTTTGGGAGTGTTGGAGGGGAATGGTGGGTTCTGGATAGTGGCTTCTGAGAGAGCAGTTCCTAAACTAGGTAATAAAGACTAAGAGGGGCAGAGCAGATTCTTGTGGGCATCCACACTAAAAGCAAACCTAACATGTTGTCAATATATTCTTTCGGGTATACACACACCTAGAAACTTAATATTGATCAAAAAATCTAATCCCCTGTTTTCTGCTGTTCCTCAATTGAGATTTCAACTCTGATACAGTATTAATGCCTAATGATACAGAATTAATATTGATATGTTATTTTAAGCACATTAAACAACTTCACTTTCCAAGGTACTTCCATGGAGCATTCAATCTTTTCCTATTTCCAAAAAGAAAAAGAAAAAAAAGAGAAAAGTTTCAGCAACTTGGTACTTCTTTGAAGAGTGCATTTCAAATATAGGATTCCTTTCCTGCTTCACAAAAAGTTAAGCTACAGCTATTTGATAGATTTGTATTGTTCAAAACACTTTGACACATATAATAGTGTTAACAATTCATCTATTCATAATACATTTTGTTTGTCCTTGATGCCTATAACTACTTTTACTATTTTTTGAAAATGTTTTTGGTAGTAGTGATGATTCCCTTCTCATATTGTTCTATACATTTTTATGCTTAATTGCTTTTATTTTTAAGATAAAAAAATCAGTATAAATTGGTGCTCTCATACTGTTCAATACATTTTCTTGGGCACCTAGAGGCAGTAGGCACCGCCCCTTTGCAAATTTCTTTCTCCCATCCATTTAATAAAGAATGTGTTCATATTTTCCAACTTTCATTATACAAGATTGGTTCTTCTTAGTTTGCAGCCTTGTTTAATACTATTGTAATGTTTTATACCATTCTCTAAAATTCCAGTAACTATAAATCTGGTCCCTGAGAGGAACCTCTGCTGATCAAATGCATTTTATAGGTATTAAACAGCTTTGGCTGTTCAAGAGGTGATGGATAGGTTGGGCCTCTAAGTCCTCCCCCAAATATTTTATTATTTGACCTTGAAGCCTCAACACCCCAAAATGAATCCACAGATATCCACATCTGCAAAAAACAGACCTGAAAATATAGGCCATTCCTGCTTTGTGTAGGACAGCTTACTATTACTATCTAAGTATTTGCCTCCTTTTGTAGTGGTATCTTCTTTTGACATTAATTTCCCCTCTCAAGTTGGGAAAGAAATATTTCCTATGAAATCCCAGTTATGATGAGTTTAGAGGGAGAGTGGGGAGAAACACACATCCAGTGCAGCCAAATTTAATTTGATGGACGAAGAGTAAGCCCGCTTAATTATGTACATATTATTACATTATCTATCAACCATTCCATCAGTAGGAGCATCAAGGGCAATAAATTACCCCTGTTATTTATCTAAAATCCATATATTCTGTCATCTTTTTTTTCCTGGAGGATATTGTGTTAGTGAAAGATAATAAAGGGAAACCCATTAGGCCAGGCATTAAATTGTCGCTGAGTGCAACAAGCATTTCACTAGGCCAGATAAATAAGAGAAATCTGCATTCAGCCTCCGCCACCCCCACCCCCACCCGTTTTAGCCTCGCATCAACCAGCCAGCCAGCCCTCCAATTCAGTGAGAAGGGAGGCGAAGGCGAAGCCTGTCCTCCTGCTTGGCTTAGCAGCGAGCGGGTGGGAAACAGGAGACGAAAGGACCCATTAAACAATGTCTTGCTTTTTGACTGCTCCATCGATTATCAATTTATTAACCTGCTTAAAAAGGCAGCTATATAAAGGATTAGGAAAAGCCTTCAGCAAAGTCGAGCGATTTCCCCCCACTGCGCAATCCTAAAGCGCATTGAGACTCTTAAGCAACTTGGACCAGAGCTGCTCCCGGGTCCCGCGCCCTTTTAAATGAGTCTGTCCCGGGGCATTAAAGTAGCGCTCCGTTCCAGGCTAAAGTAGTCAATCTGGCAGCCTTGGACAGGGTGGAAAATGTGCTTTTGGTTAACAGCTGCTTTGAACAAACCGAACGTCACGTTTCAATGGCAGATGAAAGGGATCGTCTGGTGAAAAACGCTTTTACTTCTCTTTCTCTTTTGATTTTAAAAAAATAAACCGCTCAACTCTTCATCATCAGGATCGACCCTCCCAGCCCTCCCGAAAAACAAAGAACAAATGCAGAGAAGCTCTTCGGAAGGAAAAAAAAAGGAACAGCCAAAGCGACGAAGAGGAGAGAAATGGTCTACATGGCCGCTTTCCCCTTTTCTCGTTGCGCTCTTCGCCGGCGGCAGCAGCTCCTCTGCGCTCCCCTTTCTTCCTTTGGAGCCACCCAGGCTGGAGCTGGGACTCGGTGCCGGATTCCCCGGAGGAAAATGGCCTCCTCGGAGAGCTGAGCCGGCTAACACGAGGACACGTTGAGGTCATCTCGGTGCGCGCCTCCTCTCCAGGGCGGAACCTAATCGGCAACGGGGATCTAAGGCCCAGCTTTATTGTTGATCGGCGTCTTTCTTTGTGGCTGCGTTTTACGAGATGGCTCCAGGCGAAAGTAATAAAACGAGTAATTAGAATGCTAAAGACAGATGTAAATAACGGGAATGAGAGCGTGGTGACAGATGAGCGGCTGGGTCGGAGAAGGGGGAGAGGCGGGAGGCCCGCTCGGTGGCAATGACACGGTGCCAGTGGCCCGAGGCGATGAGGTTGGGGACAGCCGGCCGTCAGGCCTTCGAGGAGCCAGCGAGGGAGCAAGCAAGGCAGCCGGCTCATTGTTTCAGGGAGGCGAGACTGGAGGGAGCCTCCCCCAACCCTCCCTCCACGCCTAAGAGCAGAGACTTTACTAGGGGTCGTTTCAAGTCCAACCAGGAGCCTCTTTCCTCACAGGCTCGCCTCACATGTATCCCGATCAAGCTCAGTCTTGTCGGTCCGGCATAGAGTCTGGCTGGGCTCCAGCACCGAGTCTCTCCCTCCCTCCTGCTCCCTTGGGGTTTTCTTCTCAGGCGTAGCAGCGCTGACAGGCCGTGGTTGGGATTTTGGTTAATGGTTAGTGCATCCTCCGGGAGGCCACTTTGCCATTGCCCCCAACCACTTTGCAGACAATGACCGTCAGTTCTCCCGCTCCCCACCCCATCCCAGGGCTATCAGTCGCGGGATAAAAAATTGGGGCTCTGCTGCTCAAGTCTGTGCCTTCATTCTGTTGTCAACCCAACCAATAAGGTTTTTTTACCAATGGGGTATGCCCATTGCTCTCTATGGACATTGCAGGAATTGCAGGTCTCCATCCAAATTTAGACACTCTTACATGCCCTGATGGGATGCATTGAGTGAGGCACTGTGACAGTACGTTGAGGGTGGAAGGTAAATCCTACCTATAATGTGTTCCTATCCATTCCCCCTTCCTTTGCATGAGGTGTTGTTACAAGCATGAAGGTTGGGCGGGATGTTTAGAGAAGAAATGCGATCAATGTAATTAATATAGCCTATATCAATAAAGTAGAGTTCTAGTATTTTCTGTGTCTGTATCGTGACCTCAAGAACTTACATCAATCTCTATTCTTTTCTAAATGATGTTGGAGCATTTGTCCTGGGTTCCAGTTTGTGTAATGAAAGTCCTGGTTCAGAGTGAGGTGCTTTACAACTGCTGGTTGTGAACATGGGATTCAAGCACTGGAGTGGACATGTATGCATGTTGATGTGGTGATTGGATATGACATGGCACCCAGAAGCTGAGAATGCGCCCAAACATGTTTTCATAATTTAGCCAAGATGTGATTTCCATGAATATGGAAAAAAGACAGGGCATGGACCTAAAAAAATTAGAATTGAGTACTGGTCTCCATAAATCTTCCAGGATGAATACCCTTCCAAACTTGTTCTCCAAGGCCCAGTGATAAAGTGCTTCTGTTCCTTTCCCAGGATCTGCAATCCCTTGCCGAACATCTGGATGTCTTCCTGCCTTTTCTCCACTATGATTCTGATAACAGTACAAGTAATCCTCAATTTACAACAGTTCAAAGATACAGCGGCACTGAAAAAAGTGACTTATGACTGTTTTTCACATGACCATTGCAGCATCCATATGATCACTTGATCAAAATTCAGATGCTTGGCAACTGGTTCATATTTATGATGGCTGCACTGTCCTTGGATCATGTGATCAGCTTTTGTGACCCTTTGACTCGCAAAATCAATGGGAAATCCAGATTCACTTAGCAAGAGTGGCAAGAAAACTCATAAAATGGGACAAACTCACTTAACAAATATTTCACTTAGCAGCATAAATGTTGGGCTCAGTTGTGGTCACAACTCAAGGACTTTCTATACACATGAGCAGAGCCATAAACTTCATCCTGAGCAACAACCCAAGTCATGAATGAAACAGACACTGAAGAGAAAGGAATGAGAGTTATGTGTAGATATTTATTAAGTTTCTGGAAATCTATAGCTGCAGCCTCACTTATGGGCAAGTGTGTTAATACCCCTTTCAGTGGGTATTCAAGTAACTGGCAAGGATTGTGTGGATTAAGGCTAGACTATGTTCTGGTATTAGGCTGAATTTCGAGACTTGTTTTCATTTCCCACCACACACTGCTTTGCTTCCTACAGATTCCCACTCTTCAATAGAGAGTTTTTGGTTAAGGCAGGTTAAGTTCTCCTTAGCTGTTTTTATTTCTTTTGATTTATTCAGGAAAAAAAGTAAATGGGAAGCCTACCTAGTTATCTACTCTATGTTCTGGGTAGGAGTTGTGTAGTTGATCTTGGACCTGGTTCGTAGGTTTTGAGAGCTGCAGGTCTTTTCATGGAAGTCTAGATTCCCCCCCCCCCCAATACCTAACTAGGTCACAAATATGCCTAGACAATTTTTTATGAATTTGTTTGGCCACCTTCTGGAAGTTCCCCTATATTGTCTAAATAATTGTGTTTTAATATAATTGTATAATATATAATTGCATACACTATTGTATATATTATTATACACTTATACAATAATTGTATAACGTATAATTTTATATTAAGCCTCCCTTATTCAGACAGCATCTGAATGATGTCAGCCTCAGGTCTGTAACATTTGTAAGGGTTGCCCATTATCTTGAAGGAAATCAGATGAACAGAAGCAATAGAGGCAGAAGCGGTATCGGCAATCAGCACATTTCATGCCAGTACAACTTTCTGGTTAACTAAGGATGGCTGGATAATATTTTAACTCAGTACTGGAAAAACATTTCCTATTTGTAGAGAAAGGGGCCATTGAAGCTAACCTCTTGCTCAGTGTGGGAATTCAAACCAGACACGTTAAAACAATTAGGCAACAACAAGTCAGATATATTCCTAACCTCTTCATGCTGCTGCCACAGGTTTTGCCAGCATCCCAAACTGAATTGTGTTTAGAGTTTGAAATAAATTCATATTTTGCTATCTACATATTGTTTGGCTACCACAGAAGTTAAGTAAAAAACTGACTACCTACATAAACTGGGTTTTAAAATGAAAGCAACTGAGTTGTTGCATTTTCTGTAATCTTATTCTATTTTTTTGAAATATATTTTGTTAAAAGCAGCTCTGGGAAAATCTTGGTTTTGGTTAAAAATGGTTGCTGTTAATTAACTGAGTAGTTGGATGCTTCATACCTTAGAACCTAAACCTAACCTCTTTTAAAGCAAAGCCTTTTGGTTGTTGAGAGCTGATAAGAAAGTTTGATTGGGCACAGTTTAATTGTTATTCATGCAAAGTCAGAATGCAGAACACCCACTATCATTACCTCTTGGATTCTCTTCCACATATCATGATCCAGAGAATATTACTTCCCTGCTTCTTGAATCAATCCATAAATTTTCTAAATCTAGTCCTGAGATTTAAGTACAGATTGGGATACATTTACTAATCCTCTGCACTAAAAAGAGTGGGTTCACCATAGTGGGTTGATTGTAAGTGGTTTGAATTGGAGGCTGATATATGTTCTGTGTAGGTTGAGTGAATTCATGCTATGTTTTGACTAATGCTGAAAGCAATTGATGTTCTGCTGTTCTGTAAGAACCAAAACACTTAAATAACACAGCATCCATTAGTACTCTTTGCTCTACTTCTGACCTGCAACAACTCTTTTGAAAAGTGAGCAAACCATTTCTAATACAGCACTCAGATATAAAAAACTAGGAGTAATGAACTACATAATCACAATTTGGTACACAGCACAGCAAAGCCTTTTAAAATATTTTATTTACTTATTTTTTGGATTCAGTTTTGGCACTACCCAACTTCAACTGATTCCAGTTAAACACAGATATGTCAGTTCCTAATTACCTTCTTAGCCAAGAATGTACAACTAGATGAAATGCCCCTTTTCTACTTAATACTTGTCACACATGCATATCAAAATTGTCTTTATATGCTACTTTCTCTCAGTGCTAAACTCTTCATTTCAATATATTTGAAATGCTACATTTAAATGTCCATCATTTCTCCATTTCAATTTATTAAGTGGACTTAAAATATATCTGCTTGCTGTACCTTTAGGAAATTCCTCAGCTTTCTGCTATATGCTACATGTACCACCAATCACATATCCAAAATATTAACTGTTCGTGTTTAATAATCACCATTAAGTGCTCTGGTACAATAGATATCCTAAAGTCTGCCATTAGCATTTGCAGCATGTAGTATCATTACCAGCTCTTTACAGATGTAAAATGTAAGTCTGTAATGTTGCAATCCAGTTCATGATTGGATCTTTGCTTTGAATATAACCCAATCGGTCTTTGTCTAATACAAAAAAATCAAGTACACATCTTGATTTGCCAGTACCATTTGAAAGAATCTCCATCTCCTTTTACATCATCCAGCTCTACAAAGACAGGAAAACAGGTGCAAACATATACATTCTCCAATTTAAAGTACAGCTGTAAAAAAATGTAGGAAAAATGAACAAGTGAAGAGAAATACGTAACACATACAACTAAAGAATTACTAACATTAAACAAAATAAAACAGAATATTATGGATATATTGTGAAAAAAGGAAGGGAATATTCTCTTTATTTGGCTAAACAATCTCCATCACTCAGAATACTTTTGTTCTAGACTCCTTATCATCTTGGTTACTCTTCTAGACAAGGCCTTCTATTGTTAATTGACAACAAAAGTATCATAAAAACACTACACGGTTAGTGTCTAACATTGAATACTGATTAACTTGCTCTGGAGAGTGCAGCTTGCAGCTCTAGAATCAGGTATCTCTCAAATCTCTTTCTGGGGTTTCAATAGTCCCTCTAAAGGTTCCTTTCTATGTTCCCTTTGCCTCAGTATAAAGAAGATTCAATAACCATCTACTGAGAGCACAGAGACAATATTGTTCTGAACCTACTCGTTGCCCACCAATAAGGTAGCTTTCCAGCTTTTGCTGGCCTACGCTGTGCTGAGAGGTCAGTCTGCAGGAAATAATTCTGAGGTAGGTTTGGGAATAGGAACTGTCCTACTGCTATTGACCACCTTAGGCAAAGGTGTAGCAATAGCAGTTAGACTTATATACCGCTTCATAGGGCTTTCAGCCCTCTCTAAGCGGTTTACAGAGTCGGCATATCGCCCCCACAATCTGGGTCCTCATTTTACCCACCTCAGAATGATGGAAGGCTGAGTCGACCCTGAGCCGGTTAGATTTGAACCGCCGAGCTGCAGAACTAGCAGTCAGCTGAAATGGCTGCAGTACTGCACCCTAACCACTGCGCCACCTCGGCTCTTCTAAGAGTATGCATGACCCTCTTTGACCTCCGCCTATTGTTTTTAGAGTAATTCAATTTGGGGCAGCAGGAGTGCCAGGATGTGCTCAATATGCCAAAAAGCCATATCCACAACTCCTCTTGCCAATTCAGGGATGTCAGGAAAAATGAGAAGAGAATGAGGAGAAGTCCATCTTTTAGTACCACTTGTCATTCTCTCCAGTCAGAGCTGAAGAAGTTTCTTGGATGAGAAGCAAAACGTCTTCAAAGAAAAACCAGAAAGTCCAGTTGCCTCTTGAAAAAGCACCTTTGGGACAGCCATGACCTGGATGACTGACACTCTCCATAGACACTTGTCCTATTATTAAAAAGACCTATTGCTCCCCCCATGGCAGCTTCAGTGCATGAGTCACAGCTGCAGGAACCCAAGGCACTGCTGCTTACCTCTTGAACTATAGTGCAGAAGCCTTGGGCAGGCAATTTAAAATAGACCTAGCAGTCTTGAACTTGTCATGAATACCCTCCTTCATTTCATTGTTGCAATATCTAAGCTGTGCGTGGGGTGCCCAGCAGTCTTTTGGCAGCCCACAGGTTAAGCATTTAAAATATGCCTCCTCTCATTGCTTTGGTATATGCTGCCAAAGCAAAGTTTTGCAAGTTGTATCTCATGGAAAATGATATTTTTTAAGATATATCTGCCAACCAAAGAGAAGCAGGTGGATGTTTTTTTGAACGTGACCCGACAAATGCGCACACGTAAAAAGCGTGCCAATGAAACCGTGGCAAAAAAAGCACGATGTCATACACACGCCCACAACAATGCGCCGACAAAACCGCGCCCACAAAAGCACGATTTCAGTTAAGGTAAGGGTTATGTTCAGGGTTCTGTTTAGGGTTCTGTTTAGTGTTAGGTTTAGTGTTAGTGTTAGTGTTAGTGTTAGTGTTAGGGTTAGGGTTAGTGTTAGGGTTAGGGTTATTTGGTTGTTATTACTTGTTTGTTGAAGGCGCGCTTTTGTCGGCATGCTGTTGTTGGCGCGCTTTTGTCAAGCGCGCATTCATCAGTGAACCCTTTTTGAGGCTTCTGTTTGCGGGGAATTTTTTTTTCTGGCTCCTCCTCACCTGAGGAAGATAGTTTTGAGCTTGTATGCTTGTAGTGCGGGGAAGTGAGTAAGAAGACCTGCTTCTCTTTTGCCTCTTCCTATTTCATCCACCTTCCTTATCCAGAAAAACAAGAGGGGGAGAAAAGCACAGTTCATGCGTTCTTCAAATGGCATCATTAATTGACCCATAACCGTAGGTTAATCCAGTGTTATAATACATGCCCTCTGCATGGCTTTGGATTACAACAGTTGTCAGAATTGGCAAGCATGGTCATTAGTCTAATGATGGCGTCAATTGTAATGAAAATGAAGATGGTCCCTTGCCTCAGAAGGTTTAAGTTATAGATCATCCTGCCGTAAGGAACCTATTGAGAGCTCCTAGGAGCTGCCTGGGATATTGGCTTTAATATATGCCTAATACAAACTAAGAAGGATTTAATATCTGATTTTTTAAAATCCATGATTCATTCTATTTGGAGATAAATACAGCCAAAATAAAGTTAATAACAATTAAAATACTTTTGTCAGTGTGCAATTAAAAATGTGCTTGGTTTTTACAAACTGAAACAAATATGCTTAACTTTGTGGTAAAAAATTTAAATTAATTTTCATTGTAACAGTCAACCCATTAAAAGTTCCATTAAACACAGAAAAGGTACTGTAGTTTGGAGAAAAGCAATTAAAAATATTGATTTATGCCCAAATTGTGTCTTAAAGAATGTAGCTTTACTCTATTATTAATGAATGCTTAGAATGGAGAAATTGGATGAAATTCATGTCTATTGGTTTGAAATAATACTCAAAGTGATACAAAGCACAGGAAAGAGAGTGTAACTGTTTAGGATGCATTCCTATTTTCAGTGGGTTTTTTTAACTAACAGAGATTATTATTATAATTTTGTTTCTCCTTTTTACGGCAATTATATGTGTGTATCCTTTTTATGTAATTGCCCAAATAAGTAATACTGTTAATATATCATAAGAAATCCACTTTTAAAATTAATTGCCTGGAATTATTGAAATGGAAAATGAAACTACCGTATTTTTCAGAGTATAAGACGCACCTTCCCCCCCAAAAGAGGGTGAAAATCTGGGTGCATCTTATACACTGAATACATCATTTTTGGCTTACCGAACCCACCACCCCTTTGCAAAAATGGACGTGCAGAAGGTTTGGAAAGCCAGCAAAGTGCTCCTGGGGGCTGGGAGGGAAAAACCGAGCGGAAAACAGGACATTTTTGCTTGTTTTTGCCCCCTCCAGCCCCCAGGTGCACTCTACAAGCCTTCCAAAGCCTCTGCATGCCCCCCCCCCTTTTGTGCAAAAAACAAGGTGTGCAGAAGGTTTGGAAGGTCTGCAGAGTGCAAAAACTTTTTTTTTTAAAAAAATTACCTCTTCAAAATCTTGGTGCGTCTTATACTGTACTCCGGAGCATCTTATAGTCCAAAAAATATGGTAGTCAAAATCAAGGGTAAGAGCATTTCAAGTACTAGGCAATAGTTTGCAATTTATACAGATCTGAATCTATTCTTATGTAGAATGTAACATGGTATCATTAAATAATTTATTAAAGTATAGCCCTAATAGAGATAATACATTAGGGCTTTGCACAGTATGTTAGCACAAGTGAAGCACCTCTCCCTGAAGCCTTGAGGCAACCACATTCTTTGAGAAGCTGACTTGGCTGCTTGAAACTCTGTCCTTGGTGATTTGTATTTCATGGCGATCCCAGCCTAAAGGAGTTGTGTGAGACTTTGAAAAGATGTGGCTGATTCTCTGCTTCATGGACAAGGGTTTTGCAAAGCACCGCTTTCAAATGTGTTGTACAGCCCTATTATAATATTTTTCCAACAATGGCTATGTTACCTGGGGATGATGTGGTCAATAGAAGATGGTAAAATTGCATATGGCATAAAAAGAATAAAAATTACAATATAAGTAAATAATAAAACTGGGGGCACCAAAGTGGTAAAGCTAACCCATTCTATTGTGTTATATTGTTTTTGAAACACTCATAGGTCACTATGATCTAATGCTTTTTTATTTTATTTTGAAAAATAAAGCTAACAGATATTTTGTTCACACAAAAATTATAGATCTCTTTTAACCATAGAGAATATTCAGGCAAAGATACATATTTCTCTAGAGCAGTGTTTCTCAACCTTGACAACTTGAAGATGTCCTGACTTCAACTCCCAGAATTCCCCAGCCAGCATTCGCTGGCTGGGGAATTCTGGGAGTTGAAGTCCAGACATCTTCAAGTTGCCAAGGTTGAGAAACACTGCTCTAGAGAATCTTTCATGCTGTTTTCTTATAAATACTTTTGGTCAAGAAAGTCTTTTTGTTTTTGTTTTGCTACAGCTGTTCTAATTCTGTCTACTTAAATGTAACTTGTAGCTATTTGATCCTCTTTCTGATGAAATGGATTCCACCTGAAGACAGGGACTAAACACAGGTAGTCAGGTTTTTACACACAACAATTGATATTTCACTTCCATAATAAAACTTGCCATGCTCCCAGGATTGCTTTTATTCATACAAAACTGCCTTGTCAAAACAATAAACAAAAACCACCACCCCTCCCAAACAAATCCAATAACAACACTTGATTCTCCTCAGTGTCAACACTGTAGTTTTGCTCATTTACATCACAATGTCAATAGGGTTCAAATCATTGAAAAGGTAGTCATATTAAAAGCTAGACAGGGAAAGCTAATACCTGCTTGAAGAAAATGTGTGTTTCATGCATCTTATTTACTTTGAAGCAAGGCTGCTGCTGTAATACCAATTTGTAGCATATTTTAAAACACCATTTTATATCATGATTTTCTGTTGGCACTCAAGGTTGCAATGAAGGCAATAGGTAGGCACTAAGGTTTATGCCATGTAGTGAGAAGCTACTCCACATTGCGGGAAAAGAATGAACTCCTAGAACAGTAACATTTCTAAATGTTAGGGACTAATAAACAACCTCACAAAGACAAGGAATAATGTGTTTGAAAAACAACTGGCTAGGCTCGTCTGAAGGGCTTTAAACTAAAACTGGAAGGAGAAGAAGATTTTCAGGACCAAACCTCAAGCATAAACTTCAAAAGAACCAACTAGACAATGAGAAAGGGAGTGATGACAAGGAAAGAGAATTTAGGTATAAAACAAGAGACATAGAAAGCAAAACCAAGGCCAGCCATAAAGGACTCAGATGCCTATACATTATTGCTCAGAGTCTGGGTAACCAATGGAGAACTTGAAATCCTAGTACATGAGGCAGGTATGATATTGTTGCTATCACAAAAAATTTGGTGGGATGGAACCCATGATTGGAAAATATTACTAGAAGGATATACATTGTTCAAAAGAAACAAAATCAACTCAAAAAGAGAGGGGGGAGTTGCTTTGTATGTAAAGAATTACCATACCTCTATAGAAATACAGAATACCAGGGACAAAAACGTTCTTGAAAGTATTTGGGTGAATATTAGAGGAAAAAGAAGTGACTTTGCTATAGGCCATCCGATTACAGGCCACCCAATCAACTGGAGGAAATGGATGAACTTTTTGCTAATCAATTAATCAACGTGTGCAGAAAACATAACACTGTAATAATAGAGGACTTAACTACCCGAACATCAACTTGAAAACAAACTCTGCACAAAGTGAGAGATCAAACAGATTTCTGATGTTCCTAGCTGACAACTTTATCACCTAAAGATGTATAGTTAGGAACTAGAGGATCAGCTCTTCTGGATTTAATCCTAATTAATAGGAATGAAATAGTTGAGGGACTGGAAGTTGTAGGAACTTTGGGGGAGAGGGACTGGTTCATATTAGAATTAACCATAAGGCATCAGAAAGGTGATTAAACAAAGTGCAGACCATTGTTTAAGACTTTAAGAGAGCTGACTTCAATAAACTAAGAGAGAGGTTAGAAAGAATTCCATGGTTCCTCCAGATCCTAGAGGGAAAAACAGTTCAGGATGCATGGGAAATTCTGAAAAACAAAATACTAAAAGCACAAACAAAAATAATTACAACCGAAGAAGAAAAAGAAAAGATTCCAGATGAGAACAACATGGTTGCACAAAGAGCTCTCTGACAAATTTAGACCAAAAGGGCAAGTATAAAAAATGGAAAGAGGGACACATAATTAAAACAGAATGCTACCAAATAACCAGAATCTCTGGGGATGGATCAGGAAAGCTAAGGCTCAGATTGCATTAAGACTTGCAACAAATGCCAAAAATAATTTAAAAAAATTTCAATATGTAAGGAACAAGAAGAATGAAAAGTTTGGCCCACTAATGAGAGAAGACAAGAAGAAGATGATGGATAGCAGGGAAAAAGCAGAACTGCTTAATTTCTTCTTTGCATCCATCTTTACATAAAAGGGGAAAAAAATAACCAGTCAAGCACAGTGGGAGACAGAGCAGGAATGCAGGTCAAATGCATGGGAGAACAGGCAGAGGACTGGAAAAAAGCTGGTGTGATTTTAATCTTCAGAACGGGGGGGGGGGGGGGGAAAGTTGACCCAAGAAATTACACACCAACTAGCTTGACATCAATACCTGGAGAAATCCTGGAAAAGATAAGCAGCAGATTTGTGAGCAATTATCAGTAGAAACACGAAAGGTGATTACTAGAAACCAGTATGGGTTTGTTAAAAACTGTTCATGCCAGATAAATCTTATTACTTTCTTTAATAAAGCGACTAAATTAGTGGATCAGGGAAATGCTGTGGATATGAGAAAGTACACCACAGTCTATTTTTGGTAAGCTAGAACAATGTGGGATGCACTGTACCACAACCAGATGGATTTGCAATTAGCTGACCAACCACACACACTGTGTAGTCCTGAATGGAACTACATCTATATGGAAGGAAGCATGCAGTGGGTACCTCAAGGTGCTGTCTTGGGCCCAGTGTTCTTCAACATCTTCATAAATGATTTAAATAAGGGGGTAGAAGGGGAACTCATCAAATTTGCAGATAACACTAACCTATATTTCTTGGCAGTGCCAAGAAGATTCCACAACCAATTGGAACCTGAGGGCAAAGATAAACCCCCAAGTGGCTTCAAGAGCTCTCACAGAGTGCTAATGAACCAGATGAGTGCAAAAAAATAAAATACAATCCTTCCCCCCATTATCCGGTCAGAATTTATCTTTCCATCCCCCACTACCCAGTCTCTTCCATCCCTTCCCCCCATCATAACTGATGAACTTTATTGGATGAGAAACAAAACATTTTGTTCTTCTTCAAGGAAAAAAAACAGACCAGTTGCCTTTTGAAAAGCACTTTTGAGACATTCTTTTGGATAGTTATTTTTTCCTTTGCTCACTTTAATTCTTTATCTGTGGAAATTAGGACATATCCATACAATATAAGATCATCCACGGGTAAACAAATCCATAGACAAAAAATGTTCCTAATGAGCATATAACTCCTATGCATTTTCATAGAAAATGGCATGCTATGAGAGAGCTACAGGCAAGTTGAAAGCTTTCCTTTTCAAATTTGGAAGAAGAGGATATGCTGTATTAAAGATCAAATGTTTATTTTTAAAATGTTTAAACAAAGAATGACCTGCCTTGAAGTTGGTTAGAAGCACAGATTGATCCCACCACCACTCTATAAATGCTTCACATAAATGTCACTGTTCATAAAGTCAATCTACATACATGGAAAATCAGTTTATCAACAGCTATCCTGAGGCTATTTGAGGGTAATCACTATCAGCCTTGCAGTAAAGCAGCAAAGATATACTTTGGAGACATAAAAATTAATAGGTCTGTAAGAAATATGCATACAATATAAGCATTTCAATATTTTAGAAATGTATAAAATACAGTAAGTGCATTTTGTATTTTAAGTAGTTATTTCACAGTTAAATAATCATCTGAATGGGAAAAAGATGACATGATAAGTGAAAGTTATCCTAGAATTACTTTCTCTCATATACTGGTTTGCAGTTGGTGAGGAAGGATTACTCTGAGGAAACATTCAATTTACACTAGAATAAAATCTTACAATAACAGGATTGGCAGGGATCTTGGAGGTTTTCTAATCCAACTCCTTGCCCAAGGCAGGATATCTTATTTCATCCTGGACAAATGACTTTTTGGGGAAAATCTTCAGGGATGGAACCCAAGCAGTTCCATTTGTTCATTGTTCTCACTGTCAGGAAAATTCTCCTTAGTTCCAGTTTGGATCTCGCTTTAACACATTTCCATTCATTGCTGCTTGTCCTGCCCTCAGGTGCTCTGGAGAATAAATCATCCCCCTCTTCTATGTGACAGCCCCTCAAGTACTGAAAGACAGCTCTTATGGCACCCCAAATAATTTTCTTCATTAGGCTAGACATACCTAGTTCCCTTAACTACATATAGTTTAACCTCCAGATCCCTTATGATTTTTGTTGCTCTTCTCTGCACTCTTTCTAGAATCTCAGCATCTTTTCTGTTTCATGACCAGAACTGGATGCAGTATTCCACATTAGTGCAGTAGAGAGCAGTACTATCACTCATGATCTTGATGCCATTCCTCTATTGATGCAGCTTAGATTTGCATTGGCCTTTTGGATGCTACAGCATACTGATGGCTTATATTTAAATGAGGTTCCACAAGACACCTAGATCCCTCTCACAGTTACTACTGTTGAACCATATGCTACCTCATCTATACTTGTGCATTTGGTTTTTCTTGCTTAAGTGTAGGACCTTATTGTTCTCACCACTGAATTGCATCTTGTTGGATAGGGTTCATTGCTCAATCAACCAGAGCTCCTTCTCCTGAACTTTTCAAATATTCAGATATTCCTACAATGTATGGAATGATCTTGATGCCATTCCTCTATTGATGCAGCTTAGGATTGCATTGGCTTTTTTGGATGCTACAGCACACTGATGATATACTTAAATGATGGTCCACAAGACACCTAGATCCCTCTCACAGTTACTACTGTTGAGCCACATGCTACCTCATCTATACATGTGCATTTGATTTTTCTTGCCTAAGTGTAGGATCTTATTTTTCTCACCACTGAACTGCATCTTGTTGGATAGAATTCATTGGTCAGTCAACCAGAGCTCTTTCTCCTGAACCTTTCAGATATTCAGACATTCCTGCAATGTATGAAGTGACTATGTTGCTACATTTGTTGTTCTCTTCTTCTCGTCTACAATGACAGCATTGGCAATGTTGCTACAACAAACGTAGCAATGTAGTCATTCTATATATTGCAAGAATATATGAAAAGCCTAGGAGAATTTTTACAACATACTTGTACACTTTAAACCCAAGAATGCACTAAGACAGAAGCTTGTCCAAACCAAGGATAAAACACCCAAACAAAAACTGAGCAATGTGATATATATAATGCAATGCTGTGAGATGTGCAGATCTGTACACTGGTAAAACAAAACAACTACTTCACAAGCACATGGCACAACATAGGTAATCAAACTCATCAGGATAAGATTCAGCTGTCCATCTGCATTTGAAAGACAAAGATCACTCTTTTGAAGACAGCAAAGTCCACATTTTGGATCATTGGTTTGAAAGAGGTGTAAAAGAGGCCATTTATTTTAACATTGAGCAGCCCTCTCTCAAGAGACAGGGAGGGATAAGACACCACATATCTCCAGTCTACAAACTGAAGTTTTGCAACAGTACCAAGAGGGTTCCACAACCAACTGCACCAGAGTGAGCTGCAAATCAAATGGTGTCCACAACCTTCAAAAGCAGCTTTTTATGGGACTCTGGGAAGCAATAGCAAACTGAAGACAGCTCTGCCGAGAATGGAGCAGACGGCTATGGTGAAACAAGGAGATAGTGAATCTATTGTCTTCTTAAACTTCCCCTCTGGATAAAGAGAGGACTTGGGATCATATACAAGCATTCCGTATAGCAGCTCCCCACAAGGAGATTGTAAAACAGAGATTGTAAAACGATTTAGAGCTCTAGGAGCCAAAGGGTTGCTGTCTTTGCCAGTTGTCACTTTTCCAGAGTCGCAATCAATCATTAGGTTTACATGGTCAATCATTTTTGCAAATTACTTCAAATTCTGAGGAATCTGACTATAAGAGATTATAAGAAATCTTGTAGAAAACACTGTTGATTAGTAAAAAAAAAAAATGTTAGGATGGAACTTTGAACATTGGACACTAGAAGGAACAAGAAAGAATTAAAGATTATAATTAAAGGAAAAGAGACCTACTAATGGAATGGAGCAAAGTATTCTATCTTTGAAGAATTCAAGGATATTTAAGAATGATTCAACCAGCAATTACTCTTAAGATTCTCTGCTGTCATAAAAAGGAATTTTAAAAATGTTATAGAACAGGAAGAGGTTCTGTTGGACAAGACTGAGATTGATGCTGATTCAAATGTGGATTTAAAAATGAGAGTTATAATGATATGGAAAAAGATCTGAAGTACATTAGATTTACAAATAAAACTGGCTGTCTCAATAATTAAATGGGATATACAAATAAAAACCAAAGAAGTGACTTGGATAAGTTTCTTATTATGGATTTACAAAAAAGAAGTGTTAAAAGTTTTGAAGTTTTCTGTAACTTTCAATTACAGCATGCAGTTTGCACATGAATTGAGATCTCTAAATATTTTTGATCCTTGATTATATATGACTGCTCATGAAACTAGGTTTTATTCTCATTCACTAATACCAGATACAAGCAAAAACTGTTTTCTTGGACAGCCTGGTGATAAATCATATTTGCCGTAATGATTTGAAAAGGAAAATATGGCCACTGAGCAAATAGAGAAGGACAAATAATTCTGAGTAGTGAAAAATGGTATGATCAAAATTGTGATAGGAGTATAAAGTTGCTTCTGAGCTAAGAAGTAAGTTTTAATATTGTTGAAGACTGATGGCTGTTGGTTGGATCATCACTTAGTTTTGGTTAAACATCTTACCTGGGATGTCAATTTGCTAATAAAAATATTACTAAAACAAAAAAATAATAATCCTAAATATTCATGTGATGAATATTAGAATCAATGGTTAGAAGTATGGTCATAAATTAATCATCAACATTATTGTTGAACATTTCTTTTGGGCAAGTTATGTCTGCATATAGGATTAATGAATGAGATCTGAATAGGAAGGAATAAAATGAGAGTTTTGGAACTGAAAGAAATGTAAGCAATGTCTAGCCACCCTTTGGATGTAAATATTACAACAGCAGTCTATGCGTATACTGTAGTGCTCTGTCCTCAAATATGCCAGATAGACAGTATGTAGAATTAGGTCTGGAACTTTTCATAGCAGCATTCATTGAACAATATTGGCAATATGTACTGAACTGAATTCACAGGTCTCAGAACTTTTTTATCTTTTGTTATTCATTTACTCTTGAATATATCTTTAGAACAGGAATTAGTTTCAAACAATTTAGAATGTCAAACTCAAGGCCCAGGGGGTTGAATCCCACCCACGGAGTGCTTAGATGTGGCCAGTGGAGCCGCCCTGGAAACAACAAAGGATGGTGTCTCTTCCAACAAAAACAGAGCTTTGGAGGGCCACAGGCGCCTCTCCCGAGCTCTGTTCTTGCTGGCAGAAGATTGAAGGAAGCTGCCACAGGTAAAAATGGAGCTCGGGAGCAGATTTGGCAAGGTGCTTGGGTCCCACAGGCGCCCCCAACCCAAGAGATTTTGAATTGGCCACACCTACCCCAACCCCCTGAGGTCAAACAGAACCCTGATACGGCCCTCAATGAAATCAAGTTTGACACCCCTGATTTAGATCAGTGTTTTTCAACCACTGTGCCGCGGCACACTAGTGTGCCGTGACATAGTGTAAGGTGTGCCGTGGGAAAAACACTTTATATATAGTCAATATAGGCACAGAGTTAAAATTTTTTAACATTTTCTAATGGTGGTGTGCCTCGTGATTTTTTTCATGAAAAAAGTGTGCCTTTGCACAAAAAAGGTTGAAAAACACTGATTTAGATGATGAACAGTAAGTAGACATGTACACTAATGTTACTATTTTATTGTTTTTCTTCATGGTGACGCTTCATATCCCCATTTTGATTTTTTCTGTGAAGCAAAAAAATTGTTGAATTTTAATAGTGCACAATAATACATATATGTCATTTCAGAGTAAGTCTGACTGTAATCAATGGGACTTTGCCTGGGTAAGAGGACACAGCATAGATCAATGCTGTGTATTACTGGCATGTATTACTGAGACCTGGCTGGGCCCAGAGGGAGGAGTCCCCCTTGTAGAACTGTGCCCAGAAGGATTTCAGGTGCTACATCAGCCGAGAGCCCAGGGAAGGGGTGGGGGTGTGGCCGTTGTTATCCGGGAGTCGTTAGTTCCTCGTAGGGTCCCTGCTCCGGAGATTGTCGGGTGTGAGTCTTTGCTGTTAAAGTTGGACCTCAAGGGTCAAGTGGGTTTGCTGCTAACGTACCTGCCTCCCAACAGCGTTGCAGCAGCCCTCCCCTCGCTCCTCGAGTCAGTAGCCGAGCTGGCAATTGAGTTCCCTAGGCTGATGGTCCTGGGGGACTTTAATTTGCCGTCGCTCGGTGAAAACTCTGATGGGGCGCAGGAGTTCATGGCTTCCATGACAGCCATGGGCTTGACCCAAGTAATCCGAGGCCCAACCCATTCAGCGGGACACACGCTTGACCTCGTATTTCTCTCGGAGCAGTGGATGTGTGATCTTGGTCTGAGGGGGAGTGACATCATACCCCTGTCGTGGTCAGACCATTACCTACTGAGGCTCGACTTCCGGAGGCCAAACCCCCACTGTAGGGAGGAGGAACCGACCAGGTGGTTCCGCCCCAGGCGTCTTATGGAGCCAGTAAGGTTCCAGACAGAGCTTGGGGTTATTCCTGATACTCTCGCCCACAGTCCGGCAGAAACTCTGGCTGCTGCGTGGCACTCGGCAGCGTCAGAGGCCCTCGACCGGATTGCGCCACTGCGGCCCCTCCGAGGCGGCGGATCCCGGAGACCCCCTTGGTTCACCGAGGAACTCCGGGAAATGAAGCGCCGGAGGAGATGCCTAGAGCACCGTTGGAGGTCCGACAAGTCCGCATCGAACCGAGCAATGGTAACCACCTGCACCAGGGAATATACTAGGGCACTTAGGGCAGCTAAAAGATCACACATAGCCTCCCTGGTCGCATCCGCTGAGTCCCGCCCAGCCGCCCTGTTCAGGATAACCCGCTCCCTATTGAACAAAAGGGAGGCGGGGGAACCCTTGCAGGGCAGAGCTGAAGAATATGCCCAATTCTTAGCGGACAAAATTGCTCGGTTTCGGACGGACTTGGACTCCACACCCGCAGTTCCAGCCGAGACTCAGGGGGACCAAGTTCAACAGCTCTGGGTTGAGTTTCAGGAGGTTATCCCCGGGGATGTGGACAAGGCCATGAGAGCTGTGAGTTCCTCCACCTGTGCCCTGGATCCGTGTCCCTCATGGCTGGTTTCTAACTGCAGTGAGGTGACACGAGGCTGGATCCAGGCGGTTGTAACCGCCTCTCTTCGGGAGGGGAACTTCCCCGCCGCACTGAAGGCGGCGGTGGTGAGACCCCTCCTGAAGAAGCCATCCCTAGATCCAGCTGTCCTTAACAACTACCGCCCGGTCTCCAACCTCCCCTTTCTGGGGAAGGTTGTTGAGAAGGTGGTGGCCTTCCAGCTCCAACGGTCCTTGGAGGAAGCAGACTACCTAGACCCCTTCCAGTCAGGCTTCAGACCCGGTTACAGCACTGAAACCGCCTTGGTCGCATTGATGGATGATCTTTGGAGAGCCAGAGATGAAGGGCACCCCTCCATCCTGGTCCTCCTCGACCTTTCAGCGGCTTTCGATACCATCGACCATGGTATCCTTCTGCGAAGACTGCGGGAGGTGGGAGTGGGAGGCACCGTGTTACGGTGGTTCTCCTCCCACCTCTCGGACAGGTCGCAGTCGGTGTTAGTGGGAGGGCAAAGATCGTCCCCAAGGCCCCTGAAATATGGGGTGCCGCAGGGTTCGGTCTTGTCCCCCCTACTATTTAACATTTACATGAAACCGCTGGGAGAGATCATCCGTAGGCACGGGATTAGATACCATCAATACGCGGACGATACTCAATTGTATCTGTCCGCCCCGTGCCAAATCAATGAAGCGGTTGACGTAATGGACCGGGGGCTTGAAGCCGTCATGGACTGGATGAGGATTAACAAGCTTGTGCTCAACCCAGAAAAGACCGAGTGGCTGTTGTGTTTTCCTCCCAAAAATTTGGCCATTAATCCAACACTCAGGCTGGGGGGTCAAATTTTACACCCCTCAGAGAGGGTTCGCAACTTGGGAGTCCTCCTGGACTCACAGCTGTCATTCGACCATCATATAGCGGCTGTGACCAGGGGGGCATTCGCCCAGGTACGCCTGGTGCGCCAGTTGCGACCCTACCTGAACCGGGAGGCCCTCACAACAGTCACTCGGGCCCTCGTGATTTCTAGGCTGGAATACTGCAACGTGCTCTACATGGGGCTGCCCTTGAGGAGCATCCGGCGACTTCAGCTAGTGCAGAACGCAGCCGCGCGAGTGATCGCGGGTGCACCCCGATTCACCCGCATTACACCTATCCTCCGCGAGCTGCGCTGGCTACCTGTTGATCTCCGGATGCGCTTCAAGGTGCTATTGATCACCCATAAAGCCCTACATGGCAGTGGATCTGGATACTTGAGAGACCGCCTTCTGCCAATTACCTCCCTACGACCTATAAGATCTCATAGGTTAGGCCTCCTCCGCATTCCATCGGCCAGCCAATGTCGGCTGGCAACCACAAGGAGGAGGGCCTTCTCAGCAGCGGCCCCGACCCTTTGGAACGAGCTCCCCGTAGAGATTCGTACCCTCTCCACCGTCCAGGCCTTCCGCATAGCCTTGAAGAACTGGCTCACCCGTCAGGCCTGGGGATAAGGACCATTACCCCGCCCGAATGTTGTATGCATGTTGCTTATTATTTTATTATGTGTTGTCGTCTTAGTGCTGTATTCCCCCCTCCCTGGTTTTCTGTGAGCCGCCCTGAGTCCCCTCAGGGAAAAGGGCGGCCTACAAATAAAATCAATTCAATTCAATTCAATTCAATGTTGTGCAATATAAATATTTTCAAGAAACCATGCTGATGGATGCTTTAGTATCAAGATATTATAAATGTAAGAAATTGTATGTTGGAGAAGCAAGCTTCTTGTGTATCACAAAAAGTGATTTCTCATTGTAATTTTTGGAAAGCATGTCTTTGTTAAGAATCTATTTATTGCAAATAATAGAAATCTATGTAGTACACATGTAAATACTTAAACTTTTTATGGAATCAGAAAGGAGCCTATAGATTTTTATAACCTGTGCAGTTTATATTAGTATTATTGAAAAATATGCATGAGGAGTATGTTTAATATTTATATCCTTCTCAGAGCATTTAGTTTAGATTAGTTCAGAGTTTTCCAAGAACTGCAATCTGCCAGGACATATTTTTGAAGTAATAAATCTGGTCCTGTTCCACTTAGGTGTTTTACTCGTGTATACTTTTCTTCAATCATTGTTTCCTAAGTTATTGTAAGATTTGGGATAATTTGGCCATATTATTTCTCATAATACATCCTGGAAGAAGAAAAAGCAAAATATTAAGGTTATTAGATTCTGCAAATTATATAAAATCCTTGTCAGAAGACTATTTATTCTAACTGTTTTTCAATACAGTTATGCTGTGCTAGGGATTGTTAATCATTGAGATCACATGGAAAAGGTCCATACAGTGGTTACTTTATATGCCACTCTAATTGGTAGAGTGGTGATATGAGCACATGTCATTCCAACAATATGGCCAGGAAGATATGAAATTTGATTCTGATGCCAAATGGAAATGTTGGAACAGCAAAAATACATCTAAATATGAAAGCTGGTAAGAAGGATGATTATTTTATTTTATTTAATTCCTACTGGTTAAATTGCAGCATAATATAGCTCTTTAGCCCATCATCATAATTTGAAAACAAATTAAATTTAAAAGAGGAACAAACACAACAAGTGTAATTTATACAGATTTTCTAGAACATTATATTGTGTTTAAAATTTCATATATTGTGATGCATATAATGTAGTTTTGAGCTAGAATTTTATTAACTTACACTAAAATATTTAGAAATTAGGTCCCTGCAGCATGAAACATTTCTTTCTATTAATAGAACTATGGTTCTTCTTCTGTATTAATTACAGACTTACTTGTTGAGATACGCGGCTATAGAAATCAAAGAAATAAATTTAAAAGAACTAAAAATAATTTTTACTATTACCATGATCTTATGCAACTTGTAGAAATGAAATTCTTAGCTAATGACAAAGAACTAGCGGAGTGACAAAGATTAGGACCACAAGTCAAAATAGGGAAGAAAATGGTAAGTGAGTCCACCCTAGACGAGTTCAAATCACCAGGAACAGATGGATTACATCCCAAGGTTCAAAAGCAACTATCAGATGTGATCGGGGAAGCACTGAATTATATCTTTCAAAGATCCTGGGGCACCGGGGAACTGCCAGAGAACTGGAAAAGAGCTGATGTAGTTCCCATCTTCAAAAAGGGGGGGGGGAAATAGATCCAAGAAACTAAGACCTATCAGCCTGATCTCAATACCAGGGAAGATTCTGGAAAAGATAATCAAGCAATGAATCAGCGAACACCTAGAAGCAAACAAAGTTATAAGCAAAAGCCAACATATGTTTGAAAACAGATCATGTCAGACAAATCTTATTGCATTCTTTGACAAAGTGACAAAATTAGTAGACCAGTTGAATGTTGTCAACATAATTTACTTGGACTTCAGTAAGTCTTTTGATAAGTGGACCATAACCTACTATTTGATAAGATAGATGGATTCGTAACTGACTGACCAACCTCAGTCAACATGTAGTCCTCAATGGAACTGCATCTACATGGAAGGAAGTATGCAGTGGGGTGTCCCAAGGTGTCCAGTTTTCGGCCCAGTACTCCATCAATGATTTGGATAAGGGGATAAATGGGAACTCATCAAATTTGCAGTTGACACCAAGCTAGCAGGAATAGCCAACACTCCAGAAGATAGGCATAATATACAGAAGGATCTTGATAAGACTTGAACAATGGGCACTATCTAGCAAAATGAAACTCAGTTATGAAAAAAATAAGGCTCTACATTTAGGTAAGAAAAATAAAATGCACAGGTACAGTATATGTGGTATCTCACTCAATAGTAGTAACTGTGAGAGGGATCTTGGAGTCCTAGTGGACAATCATTTAAATATGACCAGCAGTATACTGCAGCTGCCAAAAAAGCCAAGGTAATTCTGGGCTGCATGAACAGAGGGATAGAATCAAGATCATGTGAAGTGTTAATACCACTTTATAATGCCTTGGTAAGGCCACACGTGGAATACTGCATCCAGTTTTGATCACATGATTTAAAAAAGATGTTAAGACTCTAGAAAGAATGCACAGAAGAAGAACAAACAAGATTAGGGGACTGGAAGTTAAAACATATAAAGAATGGTTGCTGGAATTGGGTATGCCTAGTTTGATTAAAAGAAGGACAAGGGATGACAGGATAGCAGTGCTCCAATATCTCAGGAGCTGCCACAAAAAAGAGGGAGTCAAACTATTCTCCAAAGCACCTGAGGGCAGGACAAGAAGCAATAGGTGGGAACTAATCAAGGAGAGAAGTAACTTAGAACTAAGGAGAAATTTCCTGACAGTTAGAACAATTAATTAGTGGAACAACTTGCCTCCAGAAGTTGTAAATGCTGCAACACTGAAAGTTTTAAAGAAGAGATTGGATAATCATTTGTCTGAAATGGTATAGGGTTTCCTGCATAAGCAGGAGCTTGGTCTCCAAGGTCCCTTCTAACTCTGTAATTCTATTCTATTCTTCTATTCACCTTAGCCCGAAACTTGGGAGGACAGCCAACTCTTTAAGGCCTTCCGGAATGCCAGCAAATGGTAGCCACACAAGTTTTCCCACAGGGCAGATGCCTTAATTGTTTTAAATTAACCTAAAATTAGAATACTCTGTAGGACCTTTTTGATTCCTCAAACAAAATGAATTGATATGTTATCACATGATAGGCTTATTCCTAACCTACTGTGTTAACCATTGTAAAAAGTCCCCAAGCTCACAAAAACACATTAAAAATACAGACTTTTTAACTGAAGCATATATAAGAAAAGATATTTCATTTTGTTAATAATATCACTCAATTATGATTCTAATATATGAAATAAAAAGCATGGAACAAAACTATAAATATTAGTCATATAAGATGTTGAATTTTAATATTAGTTTATTTTAATAGGAATTGGAGCAGTTATTTAATGACATGGGATAGAAAGTCAACTATGTTTATAAATAAATTTCTGGAATTTTATATTTATTGTTTAATGTTGACAATCATGGATACAAAAGCTAAAAATATTAAAATATTCATTTGATCAGCCTTTTTATTTGGTCCGATTTTAACATTTCAAAGTATGTTTGAACCAACATCTCCTCATATTCATTCATCAGATTTAGAAACTCTTCAATAGATTCTGCAAAATGAAAAAAGAGTGAAATGTAATTAATCAATTAGCTTTTTTAACTGTGAAAAACTCTTCTGTTTAAAATACATTGCTAAGTTTTCTTCAGTCATTTCATCAAGAGTAAAATTTCCTTGGATGCAACACAAATATAATATAAAAGAACATTTGACGGCTGGTCAGACTATATTATTTCCACGAGCATTAACTACAAAATGTATTTTGGATATAGAGCAAGATATATACAAAATATTGTACCAGATAGTTGCTTCAGATGTTGGAATGTAGTTAATATCTTCAGTGTTTTCTTCTTGTTGTGCATCTAAAAATTAGAAATATGTAGATCAGTAACATCTACCTAAGTAAATTACCACAATGTGCATGGAGACTTTGCTCCTTCCAGACCAGTGCTACTCCTGCACAGTATACAATATTTTTTTAACCAGGGTTTCATTTTCAAGGAGAGACCTTTGTCATTATTTGTTTAAGCCTCTTATAAAGTATTCCTTCCAACAGTCCTCAACACATTCAATTGATCAGCAAGAGATATATGCTAATGGAAAGGAATGTTCCGGACAGGTCGCAGTCGGTGTTGGTGGGGGGGGCAGAGATCGTCCCCGAGGCCCCTTACTTGTGGGGTGCCGCAGGGTTCGGTCTTATCCCCCCTACTATTTAACATATACATGAAACCGCTGGGCGAGATCATTCGGAGGCACGGGATAAAATACCACCAATATGCGGACGATACACAGTTGTATCTGTCCGCCCCGTGCCAACTCAATGAAGCGGTGGAAGTGATGAACCGAGGCCTTGAGGCTGTTAAAGACTGGATGAGAGCTAACAAACTGGTGCTCAACCCGGAAAAGACCGAGTGGCTGTTGTGTTTTCCTCCCAATAATTTGGCTAATGTTCCATCAATCAGGCTGGGGGGACAAAATTTATACCCCTCAGACAGGGTCCGCAACTTGGGAGTCCTCCTGGACCCACAGCTGAGTTTCGACCATCATTTGTCAGCTGTGACCAGGGGGGCATTTGCTCAGGTTCGCCTGATGCGCCAGTTGCGGCCCTACCTGAACAGGGAGGCCCTCACAACAGTCACTCGAGCCCTTGTGATCTCTAGGCTGGAATATTGCAACGTGCTCTACATGGGGCTGCCCTTGAAGAGCATCCGGCGACTTCAGCTAGTCCAGAATGCGGCCGCGCGAGTGATCGTGGGCGTACCATGGTTCGCCCACATAACACCGATCCTCCGTGAGCTGCGCTGGCTACCTGTTGGTCTCCGGGTGCACTTCAAGGTCCTACTTACCACTCACAAAGCGCTCCATGGTAGTGGATCTGGCTATTTGAGAGACCGCCTTCTGCCAATTACCTCCCTGCGTCCCATCAGATCGCACAGGGTAGGCCTCCTCCGAATTCCATCCGCCAGTCAGTGCCGACTGGCGACTACGCGGAGGAGAGCCTTCTCAGTCGCAGCTCCGACGCTATGGAACAATCTCCCCGTGGAGATCCGCACCCTCACCACCGCCCAGGCCTTCCGCACGGCCCTTAAGATCTGGCTATCCCGTCAGGCCTGGGGATAAAATCTTAGTTCGTCCCCTCCCGAATGATGAATGAATGTTGTGCTCTATTTTTTAATATTATGTACTGTCTTATGCTTTTTGTCTTTGTACCCCCTTTCCCGTGTTTTTGTAAGCCGCCCTGAGTCCCTCAGGGAAAAGGGCGGCCTATAAATTATAATAAATCTACAATCTACAAATCTACAGCCATATTGGTTTTTTGGCAGACCTCACAGAATTCAAGGTTATCAAACTGATTCAAAATCCATCTTCTGCAATACAAGTGATTTTAAAAACCTTGAGATAATTCAGAGCAACATATTATATCCAATAAAAGTATTTACATCATTATTAATATATATCTTTAATCAGGTACATATGTTTTTTTTATTCCATTTTTTTCTAGACACATATTTTGAACACAATTCGATCATGACATTTATGCAAATATGATGTGTGCAACTGACATGACAATAATAGTAAACTAGGTTGTAATGTAATTGGCTGAGCTCAAGCTTAAGAATCTTTAAATCCAAAAATAATTTATTAAATTATTAAAAAGATAAAAGGGACACAGTGGCTCAGTGGCTAAAACACTGAGCTTGTCGATCAGAAAGGTCGGAGGTCAGTGGTTCGAATTCCTAGCACCACGTAACTGAGTGAGCTCCCATTACTTGTCCCAACTTCTGTCAAGCTAGCAGTTCGAAAACATGTAAAAATGCAAGTAGAAAAATAGGGACCACTTTGGTGGGAAGGTAACAGTGTTCCATGTTCCTTTGGCATTTAGTCATGCCAGCCACATGACCATGGAGCCATCTTCGGACAGTGCTGGCTCTTTGGCTTTGAAACGGAGATGAGCACCACCCCCTAAAGTTGGGAACGACTAGCACATTAAGCAGAAAACATTTATGCACTTGTCATAAAATATAACTAATAAGATCATATTATTACTCCAATAACAGTGAATATTTCCATTTAATATTTGAATTAATGATATGAAGATTCACCCAAGCACTGACTACTACCTCTAAAAGATATTATGAAAATAAAGCCTATTGAAGAACTATTATGGGGAGTATAAGCTAGAGGTCACTTTTCATATGAATCAATTGTAGACAAATAAAACTTTCTCTGTCAGTACTACTGCTGAACTGATTAAAAAAAACTCCTATTGTTACTAGTCACCCATAATTTTTACTAATAACTAATGAATGAAAAATAATAGGTCCTTAAGACCAGTTTGTGAAGTGGTTAATGTTTTGAAAAACAACAAAGAAGACCCAGATTCAAGGCAAAACTGTGTCAAAAGCTTATTGAGTGATTCTGGGACTGTCACAATATCATCGCAACATAATTATTTTACAGAATTGCTGTGAAATAAATGGAAAGAAAAAAAATTGTTTGGGCTCTTTGAAATCTGGGAAAGGAGAAACTCTTCTCTTTCAAGTAACAAGAAAGCATTTAAGCAATAAACGCTTGAACTTGTTTTCTTTTTTTAAAAAAAGCCTGTGTGAAAACTAGTTATTCAAAAGAACAAATATAATAAACATATTTGTGCCATGTTTCAAACCAATCATCTATTTATATAAAGCAAAGATTGTATAACACTGTGGTGGTATATTAGCAGTGCTGAAAAAGAGAGGTATAGAACTATTAGAGTGCATGGTAAATTCTATCTCATTTGAAATGACAATACTCCTTCTTCAAAGTGGTTACTGAGTTATTGAGGTTAATTTGCAATAGCCTGAAATGCTCTATCCCAATGGACAGGAATGCTCAAAGCAACAAACAGATAAATGTAGTTCAGAAATGGATCAGCTTGAGCAGATATAAGCAAGCTGAAAGAAAAGAAGCTGAAGAACAAGAGAGCCAAATAATACCTGATTAAGAAATATCACTTAGAAAGGGAGCTTAAGGAAGCAATGGAAATAATACAGAGCAAATGACGGCTATAGGCAGGAAGATCAGCAGATACAAACCTTGTATTGTATGCTATAGGCAGAATCTTCAATTTCAGTCAAATCAGTTTCTAGCAATCCATAAAACAGGGACAACTACAGTAAACCAGTCAGGAGTTGACATAAGAAAAAATAGTGAAGTTCTGAGTGCAGCTTTGGGACTACCCCAGAAATGCAAAATATGTACAGCTTGGATGAAGGAAATAAATAAAAAAGAGCATGGAATGAAAGAACAGCAGAAATGGTGCAAAAAAGGTCAAGGAAAATCTTGATTTGGCTAGCACCAGGTGAAGATGAACGGCATTGTTTTTTTGTTGAAACCTCTAACCGGTCAATACCCACTCACTGTTAAGAAGTTTAACAACATACTGCAAGGAGATGAAATTGAAGCTTGGTTAACATTTGGCAAAATGTACCTGGTAATGAACCATCCAACAAAAGGGGCATCACCTGGTAAATACAGGACGATTACCTGCTCACTAAAAACTTTCAAATGGCTAACTGGTGCTGATGCAGCCAATGTTATCTTTAATACCATCAACAATAGCATCTGCCTATCCCAGATCTTTGGGAAGAATTTGATAGATGGATGCAAATGCCAACTCCAGTCTAAACTATCTATCTGACTGTGTTACCAACCATAATAACAATAATCACAGCAACAGCAGCTGGAACAAGATAGCTTAAGGACTTTTGAAAATAAATTTCCTGTTCATTTACACAATGCTGTCTTGACATCCTAAAAGAGTTGGGAGTCCTAATGAATTATGTTGGATAGGGTATTGAAAGCTGTGAAGGTAGAGAGTGCTTTTAGTGATTCCTTTCCAAACAATTTCCCTTGCTCATAAATATAATTCATGAGCACTCTTCAACTTCTTTGGAAGGTGTTAATTTCTAAAATGAAAGAAAGGAAACTTTCAGCAAACTTTCTTGTCTTTCACTTTGTGCCTAAATCTTGATGCTACAAGATACTGCATTGTTTCCTTCATCAGGCCTTCCTTTGAAGCAGAGGTGGGTTCCTATCGGTTCGGCCCAGTTTGGCTGAACCGGTAGTGGTATGCTGGCCTGGGTTGCAGAACCGGAAGCCCAGGCTGGACACGCCTCCAAACCGGTTCCACCGTCGTCGTCGCCATCTTGTTTTTGAGTTCTGCACATGTGCAGAACAATTCCCATTGAATGGTGCATGCGTGCATGCACAAAGTGCACGCACGAGCAAACCGGCAGTAATGCCAGCCAGAACCCACCAATTTTGAAGTATTATTACATTTCATTAATTCTGTTTCATTTCTTACTTAATAAGGAAAAAAAGGCCTTCTAGATATTGCTAAATAAGCTTTAGCATTTTTAAAATTATGGAGTTGCTGTGAATTGAATTTTCTCAGCCTTTATCAAGCTGATTTTTTTTGTGTGTATATGCCAAACCGAACTGATTTCCTGCTGAGCTTCATAAAGTCTAGCTCACTAATCCAAATAAGAGTTGTTCTTGGATATTTCTGCCCCTCGGTCAAGAACCCTATCCTTCAATTCTGTAACTACAATCACGTATGAGTTGATAGAGCCAATTATAAAAGGAAGAAGCAGCAAATTCCAGAAATTTGTCCTGATAATGTTGAGGAAAACAGTGAAAGGAATTACATTTTCTCTATATAAAATGCACAAACTATCTGCTTTCACTCTCTCTACACATACTGGTTGTCATAAAAGGTATTTCCCAAGCAAGACTTAGGCATGAGAAATTAAAATGATTGTGTAGTTTAAAAATAATTTTTCCTGGCCAATATCACCAATATAAAAGCTTCATTGCAAAATATTTTTCTGCTGAAACAGCCTAGTCAGTAACAGTCTGACTTTCAGAATTTGTCCCTCTAGTGCTTTCCGGTCTCAGGACTAAAAATCCAACATTTTAATATTTTCTAAAGATGCAGATTACAAAGCAAATGAAAGCTGTAAGACTCAAGCTCTGCTCTTCTCTCCTCAGAATCACCTGTATTTGGTTTTAATCATTCTGTCTGGAATAATAGCCTCAATTGTTTTGTAGACTTTGACAGCCATTATAGCCTTCAGGATTTCTAGGATGTTCAACTCCTTATAGATTAAAATGTAAAGGTTCTTCAAACCTAGCAATTGCCCACTTTGAGTTTTTTTAAAAAAATGGAAATGTAAAAAAAAAGTAGAAGGAAGCAGTATTTTTTTTACAAAATACATATGTTTAAAAATACAACCCAAACAGTTATTATTTTAAAATTATTTTTTAAATACATGGTCTTGTGCTTTTTTTTTTAAGCACGTCTTACAGTTAACATTTTACATGGGCGTTTTGTATTAAATGATCAACTTTCTGACAGTGCAGAAGTGGACAAGCACATCTAATGGAATAATAGCCTGCAGGGTTTAGCTAACTGATATACGAATGTAATCAACCTTTGTGATGTCTATTCAGAAGCAATCTCCTTAGCTTTCAAGTGTATCATATATTCCAGCACAGAAAGCTGAAGAAAATCTCTGCAGACTACACAGATACAATATGGTCTTCATATCTCTACAGTGAGTTTGTGTTCATTTTGAGGTTAAATTTAAGGTAATAGCTACTGTATATTCATGTAAGCTGAGGAAAACCACATTTTGATTTGTTGAAGAAATGTTATTTTAGTCACCAAGGGCCCTATCTGTAATTTTGACACAGTTTTTAATGCATTCATTGTGTCCTCTTTTTTAAAGAGAAAGTGCCAAATAAACATCGTCTCTATAACAAAATTTTATAAAGCCCATCTACTTTATCTTCTAAGCATTTGTTTTCAAGTTATTAATAATACTTATATACCTAGTAATTAATAAGACACAATATATTGATCAATAGAAGGAATAAAGTTAGGAATATTATTCTGGGTAGTTTCCCTACCCATTGAAATTCATGAGAATTGTACAAAGCCCAGCTGTATAAAGAAAATTTCTGTGTGAAGTGGTGGATATGTTTGTCCCATATTTTATTTTATTCTCTTGAGCTAATGAAAACAGAAATGCAATAGGATATACAGTTCTTGTCATCTGAATTATGTCAATCCTGGTCAAGTCCTATGCAATGTATTAAACATACATTCTATGTTAGTATAATGTATGTTAGTATAAAAATATCACGTGTATGATTTGCATCTATGCTTATTGAAACAATAACTCAGAAACTAAGAAATAATGTAGTCTACAGTGAGGCAAATTGAGTTATATAAAATGAATGTCAAATCTTAGATGTGGTCTACTATCCTCAAATAAAATACACTATAATATATATTATAAAAGTACCCTTAGTTATTGTTTTAATTTCTGTTAAAGGCTCTTTGTGTATACGACTTATATGTGCATAATTTTATGACTATCAAGAAATTGTGTATGTTTGTGTTAGAGAGAGAGTGGGGGGAGAGAGGGAGGGATGGGTGGATAGATTCATTTTGGAAAAGGGGAAAGAAGAAACAAGATAAGATAAAGGGATGAAGACAATTTATTTCAAAATTTCTGTCAGATGCAAACTCTAGCAACAAATTTAAGATGTCTTGCTTGGTGTGCTGGTCTTTCAATTTTGGGTGAAACCATTGGTTCTCTTGGTAATGACATTAAATATCTGCAATCTTTTATATTATTATTGAACAAGGTAACGTTTCCCAATTGAAGATATTCAGATCCCTAGCTGTTTGTTTTAGGGGATCTATCCAAACAGCCAGTTATGATTTAATATTTTAATATTTTTAGGTATGTATGTAAATTAAAATTGCTTACTCCAATTTTGGTAGTTTTAATTTTAGACCCTGCATTATTGTGGTAGCACTGTTCCATCGAAACCTCAAAAATTTCAATTTTTTTTCTAAAATTCTATGTCTTGTGATTTGGTCAATTTTATATGAATTTATTTCCAATGATCCCCCCTCCCCCGTTTGACCTGGTAATTGGGTTCTTAAGCCTCTGCTAAAGATCCTACTGAAATAACACACAGCTGTGAAAGAAAGTAAATCCTCTGTCCTGTAATGTACAGGAATTAGATCTTAATAGAAGTTTTTGAGAAATGGAGAGGAGAGGTGTTCTGACCCCCCGCTCCGGCCTGTGAGTAACGCAGACACAGGCTTGGCTATTTGCCACTCTTTAATCACCGGAATTACAACTCCGTTGGCTGAAAGCCCAGACACATTCTCATGCAAGAAGGGTTGCCAGCAACCCAAACCAAACAGAAACGGAAATACAAACGGACCAGAAAAGAGTTCCTCAAGACTCTTACTAACGGTTGTGTCCTGCAAAAGGACCCCTCCCAATTTCTCACTTATATACTCTCTTGGGAGGGGCCGAGCCACAACCACCTGGGCTTGATTATCTCTTATGAGTTGCCTCCGCAGCTGCTGCTGCTTCCATTTCTCTGCCCTCCTTTGCCTGGTGTCAGGAACAAACTGCCTTGAGTCCTCCCCACTGCTCCATGCCTCAGGCGCCTCCTGGTAGCCAACCAGCCACTCTGGTCTCTGCTCTGAATCTGAACCCTGCCCAGGGTCCTCCACATCTTCCAAGCAGACTCATAGGGTTCCTCGCTATCCGAGTCCATCAGCAGTTCAAACAGATCCTGCTGGGCCACAATAAGAGGAGATTGGGATGGAATATAGATAGGTTGCTGTGGTCACCAGTTTTTTGTATCTTCACCAGTATTTGATCAGAAGAGTACATATGTAAAAAAAGGAGTCTATTCCAAGAAACAAAATGAAGATATTACCAAAGAATTGGAGGTCTATCACAATCCTCCTGCAAAAGATTTGCATTTGTTTGGTAATACAAATAGGTCAATCTTGAGTTGCCCCGCATAATTTGATGAAGGCAATCACTGACAGATACAATTTCCATTCATATGTGTTTATTTGACTATGGCTACACTGGCCTGCAAAAATATTATCACTACCAGACATGAAATGCCAAGATAGAAATGGTGTGGATCAACTGACCAATATCAAATATTTGGCATCCGTTTAAAAGAAAGGTGTATTTTTATTTCATCTTACTTTATATACTTCTAGCTTGGGTATGGTGAAAGCTTTGGTTTAAAGTACCTTCGAAACCAGTGACGTGCGGTCAGCTTTAGGCCTGGTGAGGCACTTTTTAGACTTGTGGACTTCAACTCCCAGAATTCCACAGCCAGGCATGCTCAGTTCCGATTTAAAGTGACAGAATTTTCCCCCTTGCAAAATAAGTTTTCCCATTCTTTTTCTTCTCCCTCCACCTCCTTCCTCCCTCTCTCTCCCTCCCCCGCTCTCTCAAACAGACACACGGACACAGAGAACTTCAATCCCTCTCTCATTCACTCACTCTCAAACACAAACACAGAAGTTGGATTGGATATATATTTCCAAGGCTTGAAAGCAGCTCTCTGCATACCCCTCCTTCCCCTGCTGCTTCCGATCAAACTTTTGAATTCCTCCCCCCTCCCCACACACGCACCTTTTCCAGCTGTTTCAGAGACGATTTCAACTCTGCTTCTCCCTGCCCTGCTCTGCCCTCCCCTCCCTCATGAAAGGCCAGAGCTCTATCAGACTGAGCTAGTTACTCCCAGAGAACTCTAAAAAGCCTCTAAAAATGCCCTCTACAGGAGGCGAGAGAATACGTGCCTCATTTGCATAAGGAATTTTTGCTTGTTAACCCTTGCTTAACTCTTAAAAGGTGAAAAATTCCTTATGCAAAAGAGGCCCCTAGTTCTCTGGCCTCCTCCTATGGTTAACACAAAGCACTGTTCCAAGTCACTGTGAATCTGGCAGCAACTACCTTGGCTTTAATTATTTTTAAAAAATCTTTAAAATCCTTTCCTTTTCCTCATGACTGGTGAGGCCACGCCTCCCTTGCCTCTAGTGACTGCACGTACCTGTTCGAAACTAAAGAGACTAAGAAAGGATGACTTCATGGATATATACAAGATCGGTTGTAGAATGACAAGGGTGAACTGTAAATTTACAGCAAGCAAATAGCATGGAAATAAGCTCTTGATTCAGATTTAGAGGCATTAGTGACAAGGATATTCACTGAGCAAGAAAGGATGAAAGAGTTGAGGTGGCGCAGTGGTTAAATGCAGCACTGCAGGCTACTTCAGCTGACTGCAGTTCTGCAGTTCGGCTGTTCAAATCTCACTGGCTCAGGGTTGACTCAGCCTTCCATCCTTCCGAGGTGGGTAAAATGAGGACCCAGACTGTGGGGGCGATATGCTGACTCTGTAAACTGCTTAGAGAGGGCTGAAAGCCCTATGAAGCGGTATATAAGTCTAACTGCTATTGCTATTGAAAGGAATAGTTCTGGTGGTATTACCTGAAATCAGCCACCATCAGAGAGATTCTTTGATAATGATTGGATGACACAGATGATCTGTTTTACAGCTGTGCCTCAAGAAGAATGAATACCATGCTTGGAGAAAACCTATTCTAGCCCAATAACCAGGGATGAAATTCAACAGGTTCTGACAGGTTCTGGAGAACCAGTAGTGGAAATTTTGAGTAGTTCTGAGAACTGGCAAATACCACCTCTGCTGGTCCCAGAGTGGGGTGGGAATGGAGATTTTGCAGTAACATTTCCCTGGAGTAGGGTGAAAATGGAGATTTTGCAGTAGCCTTTCCCTGCCACACCCACCAAGCTACACCCACATAACTAGCAGTAAAAACAATTGAATTTCACTATTGCCAATAACTGAAACCTGACAGTTTCAAACTTTTGTTTGGTTATCTGGTGATGTCTAGGGTGAGGTGACAACTTCACCTTATCAATTGTGAAGGAAGAAAAAAAAAGACTTCTCAAATTGATTCAGATGTTACGGCAAGTGTAGAACATGATAACATGGAATTGTGGTGAGATAGCACAACACATAGACAGAAATAAAAATCCTAGTGCAAATTTTTACCTTGATATTGTTAAGTGCTTCTTCAGAGATTGCACTTTTCTAAAGTTCTTCTTCACTTGTCTGAACTTCCCAGAGATTTGTGCAAATTCCAAAACTTAGTCTCAAGTTGTGTGGAATGATGATAGTCCCATGCTGTTTCTAACCTGATTCACAGACTTCTGTGGTGGCACAGTAGTTAGAATGCAATTTTGCTGGCTAATTCTGCCAACTGCCAGTAGTTTGATTCTCAAACAGTTTAAGATTGGCTCAGTCTTCCACTCCACATTAAGTTAGTAAATGAAGGCCCAGATTGTTGGGGGCAAGATGCTGACTCTGTAAACTGCTTAGAGAGGGCTGCAAAGCACTGTGAAACAGTACATAAGTATTCGTAAGTGCTATTGCTATTCGGCTGAGTCCTGCCTCATGTTTTAAATGACCAACACTCTCTATTTCCAGCAGAGGAAAAGCTGGAGTACCTCATTTTGTAAATAACTTGCATCTCTCCCTTATGAGGATATGCACTAGCAGTATGCATAAGAAGCTGTTTTCATTTATAGTGATATAGAATGACAGCCGGCTTGTGTAGATTGACAGACAGGCAGCTGTTAGTCTATATTCACAACATGTTTGAAAGGTTGTAAAGTTTCAGTTCAGTTCTTGTTTTCTAGGTGTTATATTTTGTACGCAGATAATTCTACACTCTGTATGGTTGGTGCCTAAAACCTTTTCCTTATAGCTCTTTTTTGGTCTTTCTCCATTAATCCTAAACCTTTGATGCATAAAAGTATTGCACAATCTGGGGGTCTTACTGGTTGAAAGCTCCTGCTCAATGATCTGTTGCACAAATTGTGCCCTTCTTAGATGACAGGCCCTTCATATAGTCACCATGCCCTAATCACCTCATAGTTTATCTACTGAAATGTGCTTTAATGGGGCTGCCTTAAAGACCATCTGAAACTCCAACAGGTCCATAATGCAATGACAATAGACAGTGATGGGCAGTGTGTTCATGTAATAGCTTTGTTTCATGAGCTGCACTGGTTGTCAGTTTGCTGGTGGGTGTACTTCAAGGTACTGGATGTTAACTATAAAACCCTTCATGGCATAATGTGTGGCTGCTTGACATCGGTTTCAAATCTATCTCCCACAGCATCACCTGGTCAATCCAATCTGGCAGGGTTGGAACAATCTGTGTTCCCTCAATTAAAAAAATGCCATCTATCACAATCCTTGAAGCATATTTTTCTGTAGTAGCATCTGCCCACTGCAATGAGATTCCCCTGAGATTTGGATGGTCCCTACACTGCTGGAGTTTTGCAGTACCTTGAAGACTTGGTTCTTCCCCCAAGCCTTTGACATAAGACCTCACTGGATAATAAGCCCAATCAGGCTTTTGAGCGCATGCGCTACATTAAGCCCTCCCCCAAAATATTGCAACACAGCAGCAGCCATGAGGTGACTATGTTCAGCTCCTCCTGCACCTCAAAAATAATAAGAGAGCCGAGGTGGCGCAGTGGTTAGAGTGCAGCACTGCAGGCTACTTCAGCTGACTGCAGTTCTGCAGTTCGGCTGTTCAAATCTCACCGGCTCAAGGTTGACTCAGCCTTCCATCCTTCCGAGGTCTGTAAAATGAGGACCCGGATTGTTGGGGGCAATATGCTGACTCTGTAAACCGCTTAGAGAGGGCTGAAAGCCCTATGAAGCGGTATATAAGTCTAAGTCTAACTGCTATAAGACCTCCCTGAAAATAAGGCCAAGAGTTTATTTGGGGGGTCAAAAAAATAAGGCCCTTTCTTATTTTCAGGGAAACTTGCTGTGTGTGTGTGTGTGTGTGTGTGTGTGTGTGTATTTGTGAGCTGTCCAGAATTGTTGGAAATCTGGCATACAAACAGAAACAAGAAGAATAAACTTTAGATGAAATGGTGAAGGCAGATTGCAGCAGAAATACTGAACCAATAGAGAATAGGAGGGAGAAAAGCAGCTATAATAAGATACAGCAAAAGTGAGTCAAAGAGGCTTCAGAGGTAGAAAAATTAAGCCTAAGTTTCTTTTATTTCTTATACTCTGATGTACATTTATAAAAACACATGCTGGTTTTGTATATATTTTTACTCGTATTTCATATAAAATCATGCTACTTTATAAGGATAAGTACCATAGTGTCAGGAATAAAACCCCTAATTTCTTTTAACTATCTACTATGTACCTATTTCTAACAGCTCTGTCCTGATCCAGCCTCTGACAGAAACATCTTAGTTGACATCTGACAAATGATATTACTGCTGTAGATGCCAACATCAATTCCAAAAGCTTCCTGGCATGGTTTGGAATCAAATAATGTTTGTGAAGTAGGTGTGGTGTGATACTTTATTGGAAGAAAATATGCCAAATAGTTTTTACCTGGAACCTTTTTGCTTTGATATAGGAGCTCTCAGCTGTAAGATCTAAGAGACTTATAAGAATGCCTCTAAAAATATAAATAAACGTTGGATATAATTTGTTTTAGTCAAATATACCTTATTCAAATGCTCAAAGAAAATTTAAATACAGTAACTTGTCTAAATGCTTTTTGTAATTACAGGAAGTGTATTACAAAGAGCCCTAGTTCTGAAAGAGCTAAGATCTTTTCTTTACAACAACGTCCTCAGCTGGAATGAGGGATTCCTCTATTCCAGTTTTATGAATTTGGCAAATGAGTCAATGTCATCCTAAATCTCTTCCACAAAAGATGGATTACAAATAATGGCTGTTGCTCATTGGTACTTTTGCGCCACACCTACTGCTATTTTGCACCACACCTACTGCTATTTTTATTTTGGTGGGGTGTGAGGAGGAGAAGAGAGAGAGAGAGAGAGAGAGAGAGAGAGAGAGAGAGAGAGATAAGATGTAAAAAGAAGCTGAGAAAGGTATAAGATGATCTGGGTTTGGAGGAGTGGCTTGTTTGTTTTATTAGCTGAGAGCATGATACATGGGGACATATGTTGTGCACAAATTTATTTGCTCTGATAGGGAGATGAATTGGGACACACTTTTGGACTGTAGTGTAGTCCAAAAGAAACTTGGAATCGATGTATAACTTGTGAAATTGTATCTGACAAGAGAATATTAATTAAGCATTTCATATTACAGCCTTCTCTAAAACTGTAATTTTCTAAACAAAGCTTGATTTTTTAGAGTTTTAGATAACCAATGTGTGAATGAAAGAGGATGTTCCTACCTTAGAGCCATAGAAACCAGTTAAATTTACATGGCTAGGTTGCTTTGATAGCTAGAGAGATGAAAGCTATAGTTTAATTTAAGTCCACTTAGGGCCACTGCTGAAAGTTGCAGTTTATTTCAGAAACTCATCATGGAATTTAAAGTTTTCCAACTGAAGAGACTTTATGGAATATATCTTTCACAAATATATCGAGGAAGGCACTAGACAGGATGTGACTACTTATATAAACTTGAATACATTGTTTTTACAATAAATATGAATTAATAAATTTTCAGGAAAAAAAATCTGTGACGGCTTAAGATATACCAGTATCTTTGGAGGAAACTATGATATTTAATGCAGATTTAAAATGAAGATAAATTCAAGATAGAGAAATAATATAAAAAGAATGTATTTTCTCAGTGCTACAAAACTATTTATGTACAGTTGTAGGTCTTGGATCTAATGCATCAGGGGTCATGGTAGCCTGCTTTGCAATCAGCATTTTTAGTTATCTGGGTATTTAGTAGTAAGATAAGTCTGAACCACATATGTCAGGAATTTTGTGCAATATTCCACATTTAAAAAAAATACCTGGCACATGTACAAAGCTGTTATCCAAAAAGCTCATTGAACTTAGCTGACTACTCCCTGAAGAACACTTTGCATGACATTTTAGCTAAAGAAAGCTATAAAAATAAACTGCAATGTTGTTTTTGGAAATGGTTCAGTAATGTTACTGTCTTTATTGTAGCACAAAACCTTCCGTATATTCCTACTGATCACAAGAATAACAGTGGTTAAAAATGCTAATAATCTGATGCATTTCGATTTTCCGCCTTTTAAATTTTTTCATCATTGATCTCAATGGAAGCAACTAGAAATAATATACCAGTATTTAGTAAAATACACTCCAGTTAATTGAAGCCCTAATATATTCTTGCTTCTATTCTTAAATTTTCCAATCTGCAGTTTTTAGAATTCTCACATAAATCACAGTACGTATTTACAAAATACAATATTCAGCAAACATAAATTATATATCAAAGCCCAAAAAGACCAATTATGAAAGAAGCTAAACATGGGATGTTTCTCTACTCCAAAATTACAAAAACTGTCTCTAATATAAAATCTTATTTCAGTCTTGAGTATTTATTAAAGTGCTAGATTATTTGACTACTTTAGTTACAAAATATTTCAGGCTGAGGAAGATGCATTTATATAAACATAATACCAAAAAACTGAAAGCATGTGATTTCCACTCTCATAATTTAACAGTCTTTACATTTTGTGAGCAGGATTTATCAACAGAATTTAAAACAGATTATATTTTCAAAACATGTTCATTTTCAAAAGGCAAATTCTCAAAAGGCAAATTTTATTCAGTTATAATCCCAGGTTTTCAAATCATTTCAGCACATAACAATGTAATTTCCAGTTTGACAAGAACATGTATCCCTGGCCTGCAGAGACCTCATTTTTGCATATCTTATTTATTTACCACATTACTTAAGCAGATAAGTGACTACAAAGATCTCTTCCATTATTCCTTACCTTTTCAAAAAGTGCTGAATTAAGAAAAAAATAATTACAAACTCTTTATACTCATATTAGAGCTAGTAAATCAAGGAAATATTTGCCAAGGATAATTCAGATTATTTTTACAATAATAAAAACAATCAATTACAAACATTCACAATCAATTATAATCACAAGTACTGAAAAAAAAACAAAAGAAGAAACATTTAATCAAATGACAAAATAGGAATGAGATAACAATTGCTTGAGGCTTAACAAACAAATGGGCACTAGGTGAATATTGCGAGAAGAGCATTGCAGACATGTAATGCCATCACAAAAAAGGCCGTGTTCCCTGGAGCTGAAGGAATTAGGCAGTAGAGCAGATGATGTAAGATGATGCAAGAAAAAAAAACAGCTTTACTTGCTTCTACAAGACAAAGTCACTATCAATATATTCATTACCAAGGTATATAGCACAACAAGCATAAGATAGCTTTTGATTTTTTCTTAATACATAATAAATACACAGTTCTAAAACATATCTGATTTGAAAGTCTGACTGAAGGAATAGATATATTCCCAAGGGCAAGGTATGCAAATAAAACTAAGTAAATTATAATCTGAAACAACTGCTATTTCCAAAAGAAAGGAAAAGAAATGTCAGTGTATATCCAGCATAGAATGCTGTACAAGCAAAATTCCCAATATGTTATTACAAACTGTAACTTTATTTCATAAAACAGGCATAGCAAAACAAAGGAAAAAATGTTGGTGGGCTTTTCCTTTACCATCTGTGGAAACTATTGTAACTATGAAACCATGATGGAAATATTAGAGCTGCTATGCCTGGAAAAAAATGCAATGATCATTTCATTCTTCCTGTCTTTTAATGCTCCAGGGTTTTGGAGACAAATAGGAGCAATAAGTTCATTTTGCAGAATTAATGCTGTAATTCTTTATCATAAGAGCAAAGCATTACCTCAATCTGATTTTTCTACAAAATGATTCAAAGTATTTTTAATGATGGCCCTAATTTGTTAACACCTCTTAAATTATTAATCTGCCTTTATATTCAAGTAGTTATTGCATGTCACAACAATGTATCTATGCAAAGAAATTTAATAGTATTTTCTGCATATCAGAAAAAGGCTTGTTCTACAAGATGCTATTAAAATGATAATGAGCTAAATATTTGCCATAACAAAAGCTAAAATTACTGTATCAATCAACCTGAATGCTCTTATTCAAAACCTCATTAGCTTTTCCTATGTTTAAGTTGCATATTTGTTTTTACATACACCTCAAGCCTTTTATTGGTTGTCTTAAGACATCCACCTTTTGCTATTTTCAATAGCAATACAAATATTTTATGTTTTGTAAATAATTGTAGTATGAAATGCAGAACACATACAGAAAACCACTATGATGAGCAACACTTTTCAAGTCCTAGGACCTAGGACATACTTAGCTATTTCAATGGGGGGGGGGGGATAAGGAAAATAAGAATATAGTGCTTTCAGATACATGTTTCCTATTTGTTAGCTTTGTTTGTTTTAGATAAATTTATCTGCGAACAAATAAATACATGTCTGAAAGTATTATAGTCTTATTTTCCCCATTATCTTTTCCCATTTAAATGGCTAAGTATGTCCTAGCACTAGAACTGTAGAACTTAAAATTGTTCACTAAATATATCAGGACTCATGTTAGGTTGAATAAAAGCAAAACAAGTAGGGAGGAAAATTTGGCAGCTGTCCTGTTAGAAAAGAACAATCAAAAGGAGCTTCTTGGAGGAGAAGCAAAATATCTTCTTCTTTCTCAGGGAAAAACCAATCCAGTTGCCTTTTGAAAAAGCACCTTCGGGTCAAAAGAATGGAGACTAAAAAGATAGCAACAGAAAAAGAATGCTTGCCATGGAGGGTAGGGTTCTATCTCAAAAGCTGTTATTCCCCTTGCCGTGAAATATGGTTAAGTGGAATCAAGATGAATCAAAGAAAGAATTATTGTGTGAACTCCATCATTAAAAAAGCACCAAATTAACTTTACTTAAATGGGCATCTGATTTTGAGGATTCAAATTAACTAATGTAACTTCTATTTTAAAAAAGGATAGATCAAGATATAGAAAATGGAGGCATTAGTGGAAAAAAATAAAATATATATATAGAAGTCTTGTGAAAACAAACCTGTCATGGCTTTTTAAGAGATAAATCTTTTTTTTAACTATCTAATAGTTTGGATGATCCAACATATATTGTACATTTGGATTAAAAAAATTGATACAGTCCCTCACCAATTGCTTTTGAGCAAACTCAGAAGGATAACAGTCATAGACTAGTAACTAGTTAAAGAACAAGAAGCGAAATAGGAATAAATGGGCAATTTTCTCATTGGAGAGACATACAAGTATGATCCTAGGATGCACAATACAATGGACCAGAGCCTTTAAACATTTAAATAAATGACCTTGAATTAGGAGAAGACAGAGAAGTGGTGAAGTTTGCCAAGGAAAGAAATGCTTAAAAATAAGAATCTTACTCTGTTAGAGTTCAAGATCACTGACTGAAAATAAATACAGGGAAATTTTGGACTGGGAGCAGGTTTATCTAAAACCATGCAACATTAAACTCATTAACTATCTAATTTTTCTTCCATACTGTTCCTAACCAAGTCTTCTATAGAATAGAGCAGTAAAATGTTCTGGTGCTTTATACATACAAGAATATTGTTTTTAAATAAGTTAGAGATAAATGAGAGTATGAGGAAGCTATATTAAGTGATTGTCCTATTTGAAGCATATAATATTAAATTAGAAATTACATAATTCCTTGTAGAAATGTGTTTTCTTCTTTGAGCATTTTATTCTTTGAAATTTCAAGGCAAATTGTATATAATTATTATATTTTTCTGCTTGCTTGGCAGATAATTCATTCAACATTGTAATGAGTCAGAACAGTCAAGCCTTATGACACTACATATCTACCTTATGTAATATATTGCATTTAAGAGAAGCATGAACAGTATAGCAGGAGAACATTTGATGTGTGAACCTGCCATAGAACTCCCATTCTTAGGCATAAATTCCTAACCATAACAATGTCAAAGTGAAGAAAGAGTATTAATACCATGACACAAATAGTGTCATGACAAAAGTTCCATTCTTCATACTTCACAATTTCATGCACAACTATACAAAAATGGACTTGCTTTACAGTTTCACTTATTCTCCTCCAGATGTCTATGCTCCCATCTCATGTTAGACCTAGGATGAATGGATGGGTGCATATTCACCAAAAGTCAATACAAGATGATTAAAGCAACATTATCCAGTAGCAGCTGCATCCATCTGGAAAAGTCCCTCCTATATTCTTCATATAAATACTTAGATTAACTAGTCTGAATATTCTGCAGTCTCACTACTTTATCGGAAGGTTAAGATAATGTACATTCATCATTGTTTGAAGTAAAACATTTAATAGTTACTGCTATGTGATTTTTTTAAAAAAATAAATCCTTCCTTAAATGTTAATAGTATTATAACTTTGGAGCCAAGGGCTAAATTGTTTGAGATGATTATGCTTGTCCAAAGAATCCTTAATATCCAGCAATAGGAATTTCTACTGTGGCTGTGGTGCTAGATCAACCTGAGAACATATGCAGGCGTGTTATCTGAATTTGCAAGAAAACAATGGCAGGGAAGAATTTTGTTGATTACATGAGATAATTACGTATTGAAACATAATTGATTCACATTTTTCTTCTCTCAGTAATAATATGGTAAAATGCCATAATTTATGGAGACAGAAAAGTATGGTTTTTTGTAGATAGAGGTACACTACTGTGTGGATTTGGCAGGCCCTCATTAGCAGCATGGGAAAAAGCATTGGGGCTTAGAGAAAAACCAAAATCATATTCCCATTGCTTCAGCATCTGAGTGAGCCTTGGTTAAAATGTCCATGAAAAAAGTCAAGATTTAAGACAATACAATTTTCACAATTTTGACAAGCAGAAGGTAGCTGTTACTACAGGGTGATCTGCTAGTTGTTAATAAGAAAAAAGTGAGCTTGTCACTGGTCTTCTCAGATTCTTAATAGAACTTAGATTACTAACCTGAATAAACTGAAATACTAATTTAATTTTTACATAAATGTATATACTGGAAAACCTTACTAGATATCTATATTTAAAGCATTTTTTGTAAGAAAAAAATAACTAAATAGGAATATTCTAATTTTATTTAGCTACATATTTTTTTGCCAATTTCTTCCAATATTATTTATTTGTTTATCCAAGCTCTACAACTACAGTAGTATCTTCAAGAATAGGTCTCATCTGTAAAGGCTCCATAATTTTTTTTTTGTCCCAATTCAATTATTGCATTCTTGAACTGCAATGTATTCATTTGTGGGCATTGAGTCAGCCAGTGGGAGGGTATTGATTGGGATATAATGTCATGTGAAGCGGTGAGAGTAAGATGAAAAAGTGTTTGCTGCTTAACGGGTTGGTATTAAGTAGATGGGAATGGCTTCTAATTAGCCCCAAATTGCTGTGTTTCACAGTTTTCCTTCTTTCCCTCCTCCTATGGCCACCAGCTGCCAATCTCCCTCTCATTTTTTTTTCAAATTTTGTATGTGGAGTTCATTGCTCACTGCAGTGCAAGCCTTTGTTTCAAAAGAGGGCTCCTAGGGTCTCAGCTGCTGGGGTACAGCTTGCTGCCTGCGATGAGTAGCAACTGTCAGTTTATTTTATCTCAGTCTTTTCATCATTCTGCTGAAACTGGTCGAGTGAAACCACCTGAGAGACCTGAGGATTCAGTACCTAGAAGTCATTAGCCAGGACTGCTTAGTCTCTCCCTACACAGCAAGTCAACTGAATACAGCCTAAAATACAGTCCACTTTAACCCTATGGTTTCCACAATACTTCATTCTGCAAGGGTGTCTTTTCTTTAATATATCTAAAATGAACATTAGAAATTTTCCAGTAGTAATTAATAGCACACGAGATCAACAATCAGTGTCGGCTTCTGACATCTGGATTCTGATTTTGTGTGCATAATCAAATCACCCAATGTTTGTCACAGAAAAATTTAGTTTTAATTTACATTATGGGAGAATGCTAACATTAATTTTGCTGGAGCATTCTTTATCAAATGAGGCATTCATTTATATAAATTATGTACTATAATGTAGGAAACAAATAGTTTATTTACAGATCAGCTACATTTTCCATTTACACTTTTTTGATTCTGATCTTTCCAGGAGATCAAAAAACCTGACATCACCTGTTGCTTTTTATTAATATTAGCAATTCTTTTGCAATTAGTTTCTTGACAAACTGTGCATAATGGCAACAGCTAATACCTTTGCTCTCTTCAGAGTTTAACAATACAGAAAATGAAAAGTGTGTTGTCTCTTGTTTAGTGTGAAATGTTAAAAGAAAGGGAACCAGCATTTTTTTTATAAACATATGCATACACGTATTTTACTGTAACTGTAAAGAAATTAGTAGGTAGGTAATTGTAAGATATCTCAGCTATGTGTTGGCCCAGGTGACTTGACTTTAAAAAAATCACCTAAATTTACATTTTCTTAACAAGGCCTTTGGGGAGATCACATTTTAGATAACCAGCTCGCTTGTTTTGGTTCATCCAATATAATTTTTATATAATAAAGAGACATAAATAAAATATCTGTGCATTGTGCATTCACTCCAACACACAGGCATCATTAAATATTAAATATCACCCAATGTTCTCTAGGATTGAAATACCAGGAAGAAACTGGTTTAGGGTTTGGAGGTGGCCTAGTGGCCAGCAGCAGAGTATTTATACTTCACAGATGTAAGGTGATAGCCTCATTCTGGGAAAATACAGTTCACAACATTGTGTTCTAGTCTGTTTTTCTTCAAAAATGTTCTAAGTCATTTGGAACAAGTCTGAGATTTTCTGAAATAAATGAGGATATTAGAATCTTTAGCCATGGATATCACTTTAATGAAAGGCCTAACCAATAATCATTAGGCCCGTGATGGCGAACCTATGGCACATGAGCTGGAAGTGGCATACAGAGCTATCTCTCTAGGGACTCAAGCTGTCACCCGTTGCTCTTCTGGGTTCCGACACCCCGGCCAGGTGGTCTTCATGTGCATGGGAGTGCCAGGAACTAGAAGAGCAGCCACCTGGTGCGCATTTGGTTGATCTTTTGCTCTCTGGCGCTTGCATGCGCACCACCTCCCTGGTCTTTTGGTTTCTGGCACACATGTGCACACAAAGACAAGTGGGCTGGTGTGCATGTGCACACCGGAAACTGGAACATAATCTTCCCGGTTTTTGGCCTGTGCATGCGCACCAGCCAGCTGGTCTTTGTGCATGCTTGCATGCCAGAAACTGGAAGTCCAGGTGGCCAGTACACATGCATGTGCCAGAAACTGGAAATGCAGCCACCCAGCGCGTGAATGCATGCCAGGTGGCTACTCTTCCCATTTTCGGCACACCACATGTGCATGTGCTCCCATTTCGGCACTTGGTGCCAAAAAGATTTGCCAACACTGGATTAGACAATATAATCTGTCCAAAACTTTGGGCCAATTCAAATATTTCTATAGATCTCTGTTTGAATCCTCTATAGTTGCTTCTGAACATCTCTTACTGTCTGTATTCTTTGTATATAGATCAACCATTCCACCAATTAGATGTTAAACATTAAGTCCTACAAAATGAAAGTACAGAAAGACTAGATAAATTGTTTGGATGAACTTATTCCTACTCTTCTTTCTAACGAATGTTCTTACATTTTCCGTCATGGGCAAATGAGAAGCACATCCCTTGGTGTTCAAGAATAGAAAAATGTAAAAGAAATGAACTGGCTGAAGATATTATTATGGAGGGCAAAGTAATTTGTATAGGAGAAGAGATGGTAATTGATTATTGTTTTTGTCAAAGGATGGGGGAGGAATAAGTATAAGAAATAGAAAGAAAGAAAGAGGGAATAGCAGAAATAGAAAACAAAATGGCTATGAGTCATTCCTCACTTTTCCTCTGGATTATCTTTTGTTTTCTCTGTGGATTATGACTTTATACATAAATAAATACATGCTCCCAAGAAAGAAGTGGGAGAAATGTTTGTTCTTCATTTCTTCCTTTTTATAGTGTTCATTGCCAACAGATCCAGAGGGCACCAAACTACTAAAGAAATGTACTAATGTTCCACTATGTAAAGATAAAATTAGAAATAAAGCATAAAACAGAAAGAAATTTAAAAATGTAAAGATAAAGTATTTAATTACAAGATATAAAAAAGGATAGAAGTTGTTTTAATGTTCATAAGAAAGTAGAAAAAAGGACATATATTACAATTACAATGAGAATAACTTTTTTTTTTACAGAAAGGAAGTACAAAATATCAGGCAAATAATTAGTAATGGTTAAACACATGGTGAAATAATAGAGTGCAAGACATGCTTTTGAATATAAAATTGTGTTTTTCCTTCATAATTTTGCTGGACCATTAGAAATCTTCCCTCCTATCCCAATATAGCAGCAGCACTATCCTGAGTATATTTTCTTTCTTTTTTACAATTTTTATTAAGGATTTTGATTATAATAACCAAACTTAACTTAAAAAAGAAAACAGAGAGTAGAATATGTTTTCAAACTTATTCTGAAGGTCTTAGTTCAGAAGAATTAATCAGGAATTTCCCAAAGTTATTAAAAAGTGAGGTTTACTAATTTGGTTTCTTTTAAAAGTCTCTGCCATGGTTGTGAGCTAGTTGGCTAATCTCCTTGTCTCCTGGCACTCAAATGCAAGGAAAACTGCTGTCTTCCAGTCTCCTTGCAGAGAGCAGCCATCTGGAGCATATGTGGATGACTTCTCCTCATCTCTTATCTGGAATGTTTAAGGAACCCATCTCCCCCGACGTTTCTTGGGGTTGGTTTTTTTTTGTAGTCATTGGCTACATTTTCACAGAGCTGTCTCAGTTTGCCATACTTCTCCTAGAAGTCCAGTATATTTTTTTGTTTCTGGTAAGAGGGATGAGCTACAATATGTCTAGATAAAAATTCAGAAATGAAACTGAAAGCCAGTTGCAAAAAAGAAAATTGCAATTGACTTTAAATTCTATTTTCACACTAGTTTATGTGGTCTATAACCCCCAAAGTATATACTACCCATTTACAGGAGTCCCACTTCTTCTGCCTGCTCACAGCAGGGCAGGAGGCCGCACGGGTGCTGGTACTGCATGGCGGAGGGGTGAAGCTGCCTCACGGGCCCCGTACCAGCTTACTTCATGGCCCCGCAGCCAGGCCACCCATGCTCCAACACCTGCCTTGCCTCATGGTGACAACTGCCCTGTCCAGCAGGACCCTGCATGGCTGCCAGACCACTTCTTCTTGCTCATGGCCACCATGGAGCAGGAGGCCGAGTGACATGCCAGCGCTGTGGCCATTAAGCAAGATGGGGGTATAGCTGTCCCGCACGCTTTGCACTGATGTACCTCAGGGCCCCCATAGCCAAGTCATCTACATCCCAACACGTGGCTCATCTCGCAGCTGCAGCATTAAGACACCACTCGGCCTCCTGGCCGTGAGCAAGCAGAAGAAGTGGGCCAGCAGCTATGTGGATTCCTGTTGAAAATGGCTGTTGGTGCTGCCACCGCAAGGCAGCTGTCGGGTCGTGGATGGCCCAACTGCAGGGTAAGCTGGTGGGCATGTGGGACAGCTCCACCAGCACCCTGCCTTGCCTTGTGGCCGTGGCACTGTGAGAAACCAGATGGAATTGGTGGGTGGCCGTTTGCGTAGGCTCTTAAGTAGGATTTATTTTGGGGGTAGGGCTTATATTGTGCACACACGTAAATTTATTTTAAGGGAAACAGGGTATTAAAGCTTTCCTGTTTGTTGTGTGTAACCTATAACTGCAGAAAACAGGGAACTGCAGGGCAACTATATACCTGACATGGGCTAATTTACAGAATGCATCTAAAATCCAGGACCCATGGTTCCCATAGAATTAAAATTTGGCAAACTCTATCAAATACACATACACATACATACATACATACATACATACATACATTCATACATACATACATACATACATACATACATATATATGTGTTATATTTATGCTGATAAATAAATAAAGGGAGACTAGTATAGATCTATTTCAAGCTATTTAGCTCTCATCAGCTAGCCATACCCAAGTTTGGGAATCGAATGAGAGCTAAATGATATGAGTTTCTTATATCATTTAGCTCTCATTCGATTCCCAAACTTGGGTATGGCTAGCTGATGAGAGCTAAATAGCTTGAAATAGATCTATACTAGTCTCCCTTTATTTATTTATCAGCATAAATATAACATATAAGAAACTCATATCAAATCAACCGATCAAAAATATTTGTTTAACCCCAAACTGGGCCAACATTTTGCGACCTCAGCCATGGAAAAGAAAACGGCATAGTAGTATATTTAAGAAAAGACATTAAAGCTGAGCTAATTGAAGCAGATCCCTTCGGAAGATATATTGCATTAGATTTAATCTTAGAAGAGAAAAAGACGTTACTTTTGGGAATTTATGCTCCTAACCAACAACAAGATGGATTTTATAGAAATCTCCATGCTAAATTAGTACAGTGGGACTTTGAGTCTTGTATATTATTGGGTGACTGGAATGGCGTGATTGACACCAAAAGAGATAAGAAGACATCTCGCCCGAACACCAAATTCCGAGCTAAGTTACCCAAACCCTTTTTTGACATGCTGGACGACTTTGAATTGCGAGACGCTTGGCGCGAGAGGCATGCAGAAGAATATGACTTTACCTTTTTTTCCAACAGACATCAATCTCTTTCAAGGATTGATTTTATACTAATTACAAATGATTTACTTTGCAGGGTGAAGAAGACAAAGATTATGGCGAGAGTTCTTTCAGATCATAATCCAGTCTGGATGGAATTGGGAAGGGTAGCCCAGGCAAGAAGGTCCTGGAGGTTGAATGAAAACTTATTTAGATATGAAAAGTATGTTAATGATTGTAAAAAATTGCTATCGGAATATTTTGTTCTCAATATGAATAAGGGTACATCTATGGAATATGTATGGGATGCAAGCAAAGCGTATATGAGAGGAGTATTAATGAATATAAACAAAATACATAGACACAAACAAGGGCAAAAACGAAAAGAATTGGAAGAGGAAATTAAAGGGAAAGAGTCAGAATTAACATTGAATCCAGGAGATACAAAGATTAGGGAAACAATTGCTATATTAAAATCTCAGTTTGATATGCTGATCTCTGACCAGGTAGCCACCAGTTTATTATGCTAAACATAATACTTTCTGCAATGCAAATAAACCCGGTAGGTGGTTGGCTTATCAGATTAGAAAAAAAAGGAAAGCTCGAAATGTATCCAAATTGTGTTACAGAGGGAAGGAAGTGTTTCAACAGGAAGAGATTCAAAAGGTATTTCGGGATTTTTTTACAGAGTTGTATAAAGGGGATAAAATTAAGGACGTAGATATAGACAAATACTTAGATAAAGAGAAAATTCCCCTAGTTAGAGAAGAACATAGGCATAAGCTGAATCAACCTATAACCTCTGGGGAAATTTTGCAGGCAATTAAACAATTAAAGTTAGGGAAAGCACCAGGCACAGATGGTTTAACAGCTGTTTATTATAAAAATTTACAGTTAGAAATGGTAGAACCCCTCAGAGAACTATTCAATAAAATTCAATCGGGAGGGAAAGTGCCCCCCTCGTGGAAGACTGCGTTCATATCGTTGATACCCAAAGAAGACCAAGACCTTACCCAACCAAAAAACTATAGACCTATTTCATTACTCAATGTAGATTATAAAATTTTTACTAAAATATTAGCAAATAGGCTAATGGTGGTAATTCAACAATTGATACATACCGATCAAACTGGTTTTATACAGGGCAGACAGATGAAGAACAACGTTAGATTAATTATTAACGCTTTAGAATACCTGGGAAAGAATAATCAAATCCCAGCCGCATTCATATTTTTGGATGCGGAGAAAGCCTTTGATCGAGTTAATTGGCAATTCCTGCTGAAGACATTGCAAAAAATGCAGATAGGAGATGGCTTTTCACGGTCAATTGGTGCAATATATCAGCAGCAAACAGCCCAGATCATTGTCAATGGAAGTCTGACAGACTCCTTTCAAATTGAAAAAGGTACAAGACAGGGCTGTCCTCTGTCCCCATTATTGTTTATTATAACTTTGGAAATACTGTTGAATAAGATACGGGGCTTGGGCAGTCTAAAAGGGATTAAAATTAGACAGCAAGAATATAGAGTCCGTGCATTTGCGGATGATCTGGTCATAATATTGGAACAACCGCAGGAATCTAGTAGGGTATTATTGAACACGATCAATCAATATGGTCAAGTCTCGGGATTTAAAATAAATCTAGGAAAAACCAAAATATTAGCTATAAATATGACTATCAAACAGAAGGAAGAACTGGGGGCGATGCTAAGATGTGAGGTAGTTAAAAAAGTTAAATATCTTGGAGTTAATATTTTAATCTCAAATGGGAAATTATATAAGCATAATTATGAACCACTTTGGCATAGTATACAGTTGGAGTTGAAAAGGTGGGAAAAACTGCATTTGTCCTTGCTGGGTAGAATAGCGGCAGTAAAAATGAACATTTTACCAAAATTTTTATTTCTTTTTCAAATGTTACCAATACTTAAAAGAGATGCAAATCTTTCAGAATGGCAGAAGGGTATTAACAAATTTGTGTGGGCAGGAAAGAAGCCGAGGGTAAAGATGAAAATAATGCAAGATGCACGTGAAAGAGGAGGATTGAAATTACCTAACTTAAAATTATACTATGATGCAGTGGCATTATCTGCAATTAGTGACTGGACTCATCTAACTAATGACAGAATTTTGAATATCAAGGGATATGACTTGTTATATGGTTGGCATGCTTACCTGTTATTTAACAAAAAAATGGATAAGAAATTTAAAAATCATATCTTAAGAAATGCTTTATTGCGGGTTTGGAAAAAAATATCAACATAAACTAAATGATAAAGTGCCCATGTGGGCAATTCCTAGACATGCAATTGAAAATATGAATGTAGAACAAAACACGATAGAACCACCTATAGACAACTTCTTATCTCAGAAAGAGGGGTGATGCAACTAAAATCTTTAGAGGTACTTAAAGAAGAGAAGGTAGTTCAAACGTGGTTTCAGTATGGTCAACTACAGGCTAGGTGGAAAACAGATCAAAAAATTGGCTTTGTAAAAGTTGAGGATAATTTGTTTAAACAAATAAGAGATCAAAGCTCAATGCATATAAAGAGGATATATAATGTACTAATACAGATGGATTCTGAAACGGAACTGATTAAGGATTGTATGATAAAATGGGCTCAGAATATCGAGGAACCAATAATGCTTGAAACATGGGAAAGAATCTGGGTAAGAAATGTGAAATTTACACAAGCACAAAACTTGAGAGAAAATTTTTTAAGATGTTTTATAGATGGCACCTAGATCCTAAAAAGCTTGCCTCTATGTATCCAAATGTTCAACCTAAATGTTGGAGATGTGGTTTCTGTGATGCTACATATTTTCATATATGGTGGACATGTCGTAATGTCAAGGCATTTTGGATAAAAATATGGTGGATCCTGCAAAACATCCTCAAAAGAAGGATAAAATTCACCCCCCAGTTGTTCTTACTGGGTATATGTATTGACTTTACAGCAGCAGAGACTAATTTGGTTCTGTACTTAATAACGGCAGCAAGACTCTTGGTGGCGCAGTATTGGAAGAAGAAAGATTTACCTACAATTCAAGAATGGACTTTGAAAGTTATGAACTTAGCCGAAATGGCCAAAATTTCAGCATATCTCAAAGAACCTTCAAACGAGAGATATAAACGAGACTGGAAAAATGGATTGATTACATAAAAAGTAAATATGGGACTAAGAAATTCCAGATAGCTTATGCTTAGTATCAGTAACAATTTAAATTGTTTAAAATTTGGGTAACAGTAAGGAGCTGAGTTCAATGTAGAGATATTTTAGACTGTGATTGTCCAAAAGTTATACCACGTATGGTCTTTGGGAAGTCGGGGGGAGGGAAGGGAGGTGGGGATTTAGGGGGAGGGGGGAAATACAATATGTGTTAAATTCCATGATTGCATTTGTATACTGTGGCTTTTCAATGTTAGTGCGAAAATAGAACAAACTGAATATACTGGAAGATAATAGAAATATACCGAAGGAAAGAGTCGAGTGAAAGAAGAAGGAGGGTGGAGAGGGTGAGAGAGAAGGAGGAGAAGGGAGGGAGGGAATGGATTAGAGGGAGTGACAGGGTTAGGGTTAGAAAGACGGGGAGGGGAAGTAGGCGTAGAGGGGTGTGAGAAGGAAGAATGAAAGTTGGAGGGGGTTGAAAGAGGGTGTATGGTGGGCCAAGGTGGTATATTGGGTTTGTATTGTAGAGGGCATTTTCTATATAAGTGAAGGCCGTGTTTATTACTCAATGTTATATGCCCTGATCAAGCACAGTAAATATGTGATTGTATAGAATGAAAACATAATAAAATATATATATATATAAAAAGAATGAGAGCTAAATGATGAGAGCTAAATAGCTTGAAATAGATCTATACTAGTCTCCCTTTATTTATTTATCAGCATAAATATAACAAATATAACAAAAAGGCAACAGTAAAAATATTGGGTTTCTGTCTGGATGGTCTCTTGTGACAGCCTAATGACAGAGAGTGGAAGTGTGACCTTCCTCCCATACTTGGGCATACCAGGGGTTGTGACTTTAAGTATATATATATATTTTCAGCATACATATGAACTAAAACATAAAGAAAGTAAGTTGTTTTTTCTTTTTTAGCAAAAAGGAGACTATTATGAATTACTGGCAAATGATATTATTCTCCTATTTAACCATTTAAAACTATGATTGCTTGAGAAAACTCTTTCACTGAAACATCATCATCATATTAATCTTATTAATCAGAGAAGTAATTAGTGGAAGTATGCAATACCCATAATCCAAAACTAAAGTATACAGATAGTCCTTGACTTATGACCACAATTGAACCCAAAATTTCTGTTGCTAAGTGAATTTTGTCCCATTTTATGGCCTTTCTTGTCACATTTGTTAAGTGAATCACTCCGGTTGTTAAATTACTGACAAAATTGTTAACTGAATCTGGCTTCCCCATTGACTTTGCTTGTCAGAAGGTCACATTACCCTGGGATACTGCAAGGGTTATAAATACGAACCAGTTACCAAGCATCTAAATTTTGATTATGTGATCATGGGGATACTTCAATGGTCACAAGTGTGAAAACCAGTCATAAGTCACTTTTTCAGTGTCATTGTGACTTTGAACATATACTGAACAAGCTCATGTAAATCAAGAGCTACTCATATACGGTATAAATGATTTAATATAAATGATTACTCATATTGCAAAAAAAGGTATGAATGTGAATTTTCTTACTGATAATGTGGTTACTAATGACTACGTAAATAATAACAGAAACAGAACAGAATAACAGAGTTAGAAGGGACCTTTGAAGTCTTCTAGTCCAACCCCCAGCTTTTGAACACACGTGTGTGTGTGTGTGTGTGTGTGTGTGTGTGTGTACACAGAGACAGATGTATCACCAGATAGCTTTGCAAACTACATTCGGAGCAAGCACACTGGAATATTCATGCAAGAAGATTTTCAACGATTTGTTTATTGACTGACTCAAAGTTACAATGGCATTGAAAAAAATGTCTGCTCCTCATATTTATGACCATCACAGCATCCCTACAATCATGTGAGCCAAACTGGTGTGCTTGGCTGACTGGGTGACTTTGGGCCATCACCAGGAGTTGGTAAATTCTGGTCCTGCCTAAGACACAATAACCAGCTGGGTGACTCTGGCTGACAATATCCAACTATAGACTGGCCTGCCTTCTAAGCATTGAGAAGAAACTCTCCCATTCATCAAAAGCAAGCTTTGTACTGGTAGTTCTTAAGGGAGCACAGTTGGGATGGAAAACCTGGATGTTTAGTGAAGCGGTCGCTAAGTGAAGACTCATGTGGCCCTGACTGTGTTTACAGTTTTACACAGGCAATGCATACTGGCTATAATGGTGGAAAGGAGTACTATGTGCAGACATTGATCACTAACTTAATTTTTCAACACTGTTTAACTCATCTAATTGAGACTACCTATATTGCTTCTATATAAGATTAACATATGAAAGCAAACAAACTCATTGGCATTCTTATGCTATCTCCTTAATCTTTTTCTTAATAAATTGAACTCCTTGGACATTCTTTTCTTGTTCTGATTATTGTTAGAAACCTGACAAAAGGTTCTGATTATCCTCTTGCAATTTTCAACATCTTATGATGAATTGAAATTTTGCACTAACAAACCGAAACCTGGGATTGCAAAGTGAGGGAGGGGGAAATGTTTGTCCTATCTCTGTCTACTTTCAAGTCCTAGTTGGGTTGGTTGCTTCATAGAAATCAGAAAAACATTGGTAATCCAAGTATGTATAATAATTAAGCAAATCAAAAAGCCGTTAAATTTATCTGCAACATATTTTACTGTTGTTTTAGTTACAACAGCGTGTTTAATGAAATCAAATCTTTTCTTAGCTTTCACTTTAGATCTTTAATTGATTTAATTCTATCCCATAGTTCAACTCACTGTGCTTTTTTGAGACAACCATACTAGAAAATGGAACATAAATGTCATAGGATATGATATACAAGTTTATGATGCTATTAAGGTTTCAAATAACACCCCTAAGGAAAGAAGACCCTGAGGCTTGAAGTGCCTCAAAGTTCCATTTTATTAGAGATGTCTTATTGGCACATCTGGGAAAACCCGAATCTGAAAGCATCTAGGTTTTCCCCACCCAAACGAAAGTCCAAGTCCCTGCCCAGCACCCACATGTCTGTCAGATGGCCCAAGCAGGTACTGTCCCAACTGGAGATGGCTCCCAGTCACACCCCTCCAGATGCAGGGCGAGATGTCCTTGACTCTCTGAGAAAGAAATGTTATTATGATTATTTATATCTCCTATACTCCATATAATCCCCACTCCCATTTTCCCACAACACCAAATGTGGAAGGCTAGAAGGTCCAATGCAAAAGATGGCTTACTGGCCTGACAGTCAGTGAAAAAGGCTGAGAATCACTGAATTATAGAATATGCTAGAATATATGTCCAGTCCTGGAATCTGTTAAATACAAGTGTGCGCACACAGGCTCAAAGTCCACAAATCATCAACCCATCAGAAATTTCATCTCATTCCATTATCAAATAGAAAATCATTGATAATTTTTTCTTAAAAAAAAAGCTTCAAACCTGTACAGGATAATCGATTGGGCTAACTTCTTAGACTTATAAAAGATCTAACTTCCCCATAAGGCAACATTTTAAATTATTTATATAACATGCCACTATTGACAATATATATGCAACAATAATCGTTTAAAATATTTGGACATGCCATAGGAATTCAACAGATTTTTACAGGAATCTTGCCATCAAACACTTCTGGTGACTGCAATATTGGTAATAACAATGTTTTTTTACATTCTAAAACCTAAGACAAAAGTAATATGATGCCAGATGGGTACACTGAAAAAAAGCTAATGATGTATTATCCCAGTAAAGGCTATTCCGGTATCAATCTCTAGAGTTTTAAGTATGGAAAGGATAGAAGGATGGTATCACTTCTGTAATCATGTCATCATGCAAAATAACATAATTTTCATCATTTGTGTGATGAACTCATGATGCAAACTGGTATCAATGTAGCTTCTTCCAGATGCCTCTAGTTTTTTATTAAGACATCTGATCTGTTATCATACCAGCACTGAATTCATTTTTTAAAATTTAAATTACCAATTTGTGCTTTGGGAGTTAAAGCCCATATGAAACATTATTTTTATGAAATCTGAAGCTTTTACATTGTAGACAAATTATCTTTAAATCTTATAATGTAACTAAAATTCTTATTAAAAGAGCCAATTTGGTATACTGGTAAGTGTTGGCCTAGAAACTAGGACACTGTGAGTTCTAATGGCACTTAGCAATAGAACCCAGACTTATATACTGCTTCGCAGTGCTTTATAGCCCTCTCTAAGTTGTTTATAGAGTCAGCATATTGTCTCCAACAATCTGGGTCCTCATTTTACCCAGATGTTGGATAGACGGATAGAATGCTGAGTCAACCTTGAGCCCAGTGAGAATCAAACTGCCGAACTGCTGGAAGCCGGCAGTCAGCAGAAGTAGCCTGCAGTACTGCATTCTAACCACTGCGCCACCGCAGCTCTGGCTGGGTGACTTTGGGCAAATCACTCTCTCTCAGGTCAGCCCACCTAACAGGGTGGTTGTTGTGGAAAAATAGGAGGAGGAAGAAATAGCATGTATCGATTTCTTCTTGAGTTATTTATAAAGTAATAAAGGTGGGATAAAAATATCTAAAAAGTAAGAATTAAAAAATTCAGGCTAGTGGGAAGGTAGCTAGGATATTTCTAGCACATCATTCCAAATATGCTGCAATAGTTCTAGCATATAGGAGAACAATGCTACTTCCTCTTTTTTCAAAATTGATGGGATAATTTTTTAATTATTTCTTCCTTCCAATATGATGCTGCAAATCTATGATTGCCTGAGTTGTTTCAATTGTAAATTACATTAACCAATCAAAAATATGTATTGACGTATTGAAAATAATGGACAGCAATGTTCCCTCTAATTTTTTTTCAGTGTGAGCAGAAAAGTATAGTGTTTGAGCGGCATATTTTCATGCCTGAGCACCTGAATTTTTTTCACAGATGTCACCTAAGACAACAACAAAATCAGTATTATTTGAAACTCAAAGTTATGTTTATTCAAGGTACCCGCTTAATTAAAGTGTTATATAATATCAGTATCACTTACAACGCTCCTGCTTAGCAACCAAAAGGTTGGGTCAGAAAGTCTGGCATTTGAAGCACGCAAGTCTTAAAGCTGTTGTTACAAGACCCTTGCACCCCTAACCCTTTAGGGGGAAAAAAACCCCAGGGGTCTTCAAACCTGACAGCTTTAAGACTTGTGGACTTCAACTCCCAGAATTCCTACCTGAGGGGAATTATATATTTGGACTGTTTCATAGTTACATTAGAGAACTACATTGTTAGAACTTAGCACAAAAGATACCTTTTATCTGAAAATCCAAATAGAGTAAACCTGCTATTATCCCAGAGCACTAATGTCATTTGTCCCAATCTGTTTTACGAGTCTGTATTAAAATAGATAGAAATATTTTCACTAAATTTTATAGATCTATATTTCAGGAACCTATCAGAAGTTAGGGCAAGATAAGAGTGGAAGAATGAATTTTGTTGCAGGTCATGGGGATTTTTTCAGCATCTTAAAAGTGGAGCGCATGTGCATTGAACCTAGCAATACCCATTTAATAACAAAAGGAAATGGCTGAATTAAATTGGTAAAGTTGCAAGCCAGCTGTAAAAAGCTTGTGGTTTTTAAAATCATAGAATCAGAAGGGATACTGGAGGTCTTCTAGTCCAGCCCCTTGTCCAAGGCAGGAGTCTTTATATCATCTGAGACAATGGCTGTCCAGTCTTTTGAAAACCTGTAGCAAATGAATTAAGATTCCATTGATTTTAATTGTTCTTACTGTCAGATTCTCCTTATTTCCAGCTTGAGTCTCCTTCTGACAAGTTTCCATTGCTTCTTGTCCTGTCCTCAGGTGCTATTGCTGCCACCTCCTCCTCCTCCTCCTCTAACAGCACCAACACTTTTGCTGCCCAGCGCTGCGGCTGAGGTGAAGCCGCCAAAGCTCCCGCTGGCGCCCCCGCAGCGTTGGGCGGAAATCCGGCAGTGCTGTTGGAGGAGGAGGAGGTGAACCAGCCTGCCACCGCCGGCCACCACCAGCCCCGCCGCTCTTCCCGCCCCCTTCCCAGCCCCACAGTACAGCGGACGCAGCAGAAGCAGGGCTCCGCTGCCGCTCCCCGCATTTTCTGGACGGGGTCTCACAGGAACGAATCCCCCTTTGAAGAGCCGTGCTCTTCAAAACAAGTCTGGGGAGGTCCTTTGCAGGCGGCCAGTTGTAGCCACCTGCAAAGGACTTCCCCACGTTTGCTTTAAAGAAATCTCTGTGCGGCAGTTAGAAACTGCTGCGTGGGGTTTCTTTCCACGTGCGCGGCCGCGCAGCCGTGCACCTTAGAGGGAACAGTGATGGACAGGTAGTCCTCGACTTACAACAGTTCATTTAGTGATCATTCAAAGTTACAATGGCAGTGACTTATGATCATTTTTCACAGTTATGACCATTACAGCATCCCACGATCACGGGATTTATATTAGGATGCTTTAAAACTGACTCACATTTATGACGGTTGCAGTGTCCAAATGTCATGTGACCCACTTTTTCAACCTTCTGATGTGTAACATCAATGGGGAAACCAGATTCACTAAGAACTGTGTTGCTAATTTAACAACTGCAGTGATTCCATTAACAAATGAGGCATGAAAAGTCATAAATTGGGGCAAAATTCACTTAACAAATTTCTCACTTAGCAACATAAATTTTGGGCTCAATTGAGGTCTTAAGTCAAGGACTACCTGTACTGCATTGTATTGTATTGAAGGACCACAATAAGTTTTAATGAATTTATTATTTCTTTACAATATATCATCTAATAGTTTTTAATTAATTTTTCTAAATTTAAGAATACAATGTTTTAAGATTAATTTTTAATTATTAGAGAGCAAAAATAGTTACACCTTCTTTTCCATACTCTTTTAAAATTCTTCCATCTATCAATTTAAATGTTTGGAGTGAAAATGAGCCATCATCAGGAACTTTAAGCCAAAAATGGTAGCCTACTATTTTGTTAAAGAATGCTTAATAAAAGGTATATCCATGCCTCCATAGAGACATGGATATACCAATTGGTTTAACTCAGCAAGTAATTTAATAAAACTATGCAAAAAATGACTTAACCATAAGAACAATGCAACACTAATGCATTTCATAATGTGTAGCTTACTCAATGTCGAAGGGTCATTGCATGTGTCACGTCTATTTTCTTTCCAGTCCAGTAGGCACTTGAGGTTGATGGGATCTGCAGCTTCTATATTAGTGTTCACTTTCAACATCAAGCTATGAGCTTTTCCAATGCCACAATATACCTTTATTTCATCCATGAGAGCCAAATCGGAGAGAGCATTTGCTGCTTCAAAAGCCAGACTGAAATATGCACAGGCCTTGCTGTAATTTCCCTAGAAAAAAGAAACATACTTCAACATTCCAGATTCTTACTTGCAGCTTCCAAACTATTTCTACAATGATTCCAATAAAGAATTGCAATGGTTGGGGATAAGGAAAGAAATGTGAAATTAAAACTGAAGTAGATGTCATCATTATTGTCCAGGAATGGGATTTCAGGGTGAGTTTCAGGATGTTACCCCCGGGGATGTGGACAAGGCCATGAGGGCTGTGAGTGCCTCCACCTGCGTACTGGACCCGTGTCCCTCATGGCTGGTTACCAGCAGCAGTGAGGTGACACGAGGCTGGATCCAGGCGGTCGTGACCGCCTCTCTTCGGGAGGGGAACTTCCCCGCCGCACTGAAAGCGGCGGTGGTGAGACCCCTCCTAAAGAAGCCATCTTTGGATCCAGCTGTCCTTAATAACTATCGTCCAGTCTCCAACCTTCCCTTCCTTGGGAAGGTTGTTGAGAAGGTGGTGGCCTTTCAGCTCCAGCGGTCCTTGGAGGAAGCAAACTATCTCGACCCCTTCCAGTCAGGCTTCAGACCCGGTTACAGCACAGAAACCGCTTTGGTCGCATTGACTGATGATCTCTGGAGAGCCAGAGATGGAGGATTTCCCTCCATCCTGGTTTTCCTTGACCTCTCAGCGGCTTTCGATACCATCGACCATGGTATCCTTCTGCGACGACTGCGAGAGGTGGGAGTGGGAGGCACCGTGCTGCGGTGGTTCTCTTCCTACCTCTCAGACAGGTCGCAGTCGGTGTTAGTGGGGGGGCAGAGATTGTCCCCTAGGCCCCTAACATATGGGGTGCCTCAGGGTTCGGTCTTATCCCCCCTACTATTCAACATCTACATGAAACCGCTGGGAGAGATCATCCGCAGGCACGGGATCAGATACCATCAATATGCGGACGATACTCAACTGTATCTGTCCGCCCCGTGCCAATTCAATGAAGCGGCAGACGTGATGAACCGGGGCCTGGAGGCGGTTATGGACTGGATGAGGGCTAACAAGCTTGTGCTCAACCCAGAAAAGACCGAGTGGCTGTTGTGTTTCCCTCCCAAGGATTCCACCAATATTCCATCTCTCAGGCTGGGGGGTCAAATTCTATACCCCTCAGAGAGGGTTCGCAACTTGGGAGTCCTCCTAGATCCACAGCTATCGTTCGACCATCATTTGACGGCTGTGGCTAGGGGGGGCATTCGCCCAGGTTCGCCTGGTGCGCCAGTTGCGACCCTACCTGAATCGGGAGGCACTCACAACAGTCACTCGGGCCCTCGTGACCTCTAGGCTGGAATACTGCAATGTGCTCTACATGGGGCTGCCCTTGAAGAGCATCCGGCGTCTTCAGCTGGTACAGAACGCAGCCGCGCGAGCGATTGTGGGTGCACCGCGGTTCACCCACATTACACCTATCCTCCGCGAGCTGCGCTGGCTACCTGTCGATTTCCGGATGCGCTTCAAGGTGCTGTTAATCACCCATAAAGCCCTACATGGTAGTGGATCTGGATACTTGAGAGACCGCCTTCTGCCAATCACCTCCCTGCGACCAATAAGATCACACAGATTGGGCCTCCTCCGTATTCCATCGGCCAGCCAGTGTCGGCTGGCAACTACAAGGAGGAGGGCCTTCTCAGTAGTCGCCCCGACCCTTTGGAACGAACTCCCCGTGGAGATTCGTACCCTCACCACCGTCCAGGCCTTCCGCATAGCCTTGAAGAACTGGCTAGCCCGTCAGGCCTGGGGATGAAGATAGTTGCCCCTCCCGAATGATGAATGCATGTTGGTTACTGTTTTTATTATATGTGTCTTTGTTATTGTCTGCATTTCCCCTTCCCTGATTTTATGTGAGCCGCCCTGAGTCCCCTCAGGGAAAAGGGCGGCCTACAAATGTCAATAAAATCTCAAAATCTCTTATTTAACTGTCATGTGACCTTTGGAAAAAAATGGGAAGGGATGGTATCGCATGAGATGGAAAAGGAAGGGAAGGAACAGGAGAGGAAGAGCAGGGCAGGGAAGGGCAGAGGAATGGAGTGAGGAGTAGGGAAGAGGAGTGGAGTGGAGAGTGGAGTGGAGTGGAGTGGAGTGGAGAGGAGAGGAGAGGAGAGAGCAGAGCAGAGCAGAGCAGAGCAGAGCAGAGCAGAGCAGAGAGCAGAGCAGAGCAGAGCAGAGAAGAGAAGAGAAGAGAAGAGAAGAGAAGAGTGCTCTTAATAGAAGTTAGAATGTTGGCCATGAATGGAGAACTTGGTTCAAATCTCAACTCATCAATGATGGCTTAGACTAATCATACCTTTCCATCCAACCTATGTCAAGGTTTGCTAAAAGACTGTAGAAAGAAAAGAAATATATACAGTATATTGCTCCAAACTCCTTGGAAAAATTATTAACTCTAATCTGAATAAATAAATCTATTCCTGCATAATTTTATTTATATTTATATGTAATATAATAAAGCAGAATGAATGTAAAATGTACTTTATATGATCTGTTAATCAAACAGTTCAAGTATTATTAATATAAAATATAAAAGAGTAAAATTACAATAAATAAAACATTATCAAGTCAAATTACTATTCAAGCCAGCAATTAAACACAATAGTATAAGTAATTTCAAATGGAAAAAGCCTGTGGGAACCAAAAATGTTTATATTCTAGATAGTAAATCTCCTGCTTATTTTAGTCTCACAATAAAACACAGATAAGATCATCCTTCAGCAACCTCAGTGTTCTACCACTATATACCACTTTAGAATGCCTTGGTAAGACCATATTTGGAATATTACATCCAGTTTTGGTTGCCACAATATAAAAAAAAATGTTGACACTATAGAAAGAATGCAGAGAACAGCAACAAACAGGATTAGGGGACTGGAAGCTAAAATATATGAAGAACGGTTGCAGGCATTGGGCATGTCTAGTTTAATGAAAAGAAGGACTAGAGATGATATGATAGCAGTGATCTAATATTTGAGGGGTTGCCACAAGGAAGAGGGATCAACCTATTCTCCAAAGCATCTGAAGGCAGGACAACGGATGGAAACTAATCAAGGAGAGAATCAACCTAGAATTAAGGAGAAATTTCGTGACAGTTAAGAACAATTAATCAGTGGAACAAGTTGCTTTCAGAAGCTGTGGCTGCTTCAGTCTTGGATATTTTAAAGAAGAGATTGGCCAACCATTTGTCTGAAATAGCAATAGCAATAGCACTTAGACTTATATACCACTTTACAGTGCTTTTACAGCCATCTCTAAGCGGTTTACAGAGTCAGCATATTGCCCCATTTTAGCAGTTAGACTTAGCAATACCCACCTCCGAATGATGGAAGGCTGAGTCAACCTTGAGTCGGTGAGATGTGAACTGCCGAACTGCAGCTACCTGTCAGCTGAAGTAGCCTGCAGTATTGCACTCTAACCACTGTGCCACCTCGGCCCTAAAATGATTTAGGGTTTCTTGTCTGGGCAGGGGTTGGACTAGAAGACCCCCAAGGTCCTTTCCAACACTATTATTCTGTAATTCTATTCTGATATGGAACAATACCACTAATGTATGCTTTTATATATATACATACTGTATGTATGTGTGTGTGTGTGTGTGTGTCTGTGTGTGTATTGTACATCAATTTCACCTTTCTATACATATTAGCACAATTTATCTTGAAAATTTTAGAAAAATTAAAAAATTGGAAGATAATTAGGATACATAATTGAATTAATCTCTGTTAATTTTTTTGTGGCACAGAGTAACCTTTAAGTTGATTTTGACCAGTGATAAAAAAATTGATTATGAAGCTAAAACATATGGGTATTATGCTTTATTAAAAATGGAATGGAATAAATCACGAACTTTATATATTGTGTTAGTGGTTGTAAACATACCACATTACCAAGTTTTGTGGCAATGTCCAATTAGTCAACATTTTTGACTGAAAAAAATTAGAAAATTGTTCAACAATCCTTCATAACAAATCCTTTAAATATCAATAGTTGTTATGCACATAGGTCAGTGATGGTGAACCTTTTTTCCTCACATGCCAAAAGCAGGGGGAGCACAGGGGGGTCATGCATGGGTGTGCCATACCCATAACGCTATACACACGACCTGAGGCTTTATAGGAGCCTGGGGAGGGCAAAAACAGCCTCCCCTGTCCGACCGGAGGCCCTCTGGAGGCTTCAGGAGCTTCCCTGAAGCCTCCGGAGTGTGAAAAACTGGCCCACAGGGAAACCGGAAGTTCGGGAGCAGACTTCCAGTTTGCTCGTAGGGCCAATTTAGCCCTTTGGAGCCTTTAGGGGCCTTTAGGAGGCTTCCCTGAAAGCTCCGGAGGGCAAAAAAACAACCCTACGGACAAACCAGAAGTCACTTCCAGTTTACTCATAGTATCATTTTTTGCCCTCCACAGCCTAGAGGGAAACCCCCAGAAGTCTCTGGAGGGCTAAAACCAGCCCTATGAGCAAACCGGAAGTTTGTTCCTGAACTTCCAGTTTGCCCATAGGGTCTCTTTTTCCTGAAGCCTCTGGGGGGTGAAAAATGGCTTCAAAATAAGGCCAAAGTCACCTCGTGTGCCCTGACAAATGGCTTTGTGTGCCACCTGTAATACGTGTGCCATAGGTTCGCCATCATGGACATAGGCAAACAATATTAGAATTTCCTTCAGTTCATATTATTTCAAAACATTGAATGATCAAAATAGCTATTTCATTGGATCAAGGGAACTGAAAAATATTGGAAACTGCCCAATTAAACAATTAATATAACAAAAATATGTTTGGAAAAATATCTACAATCTAAGTCAAATTTTGTCAACATAAGTATTATGGATTACTCTCATCCGCAAAAGTATTGTTTTGGATAGATATATTCAATATTAATGTTCTCAGTATTGATTTCCAAAGATCACAAACGTGACCACAGGAACTTTTCTTTGTTACTTTCCCTCTTCCGCCCTCCTCTTCCTTTTTTATTTGACAAAACAAAACTGGGAACTGGTACAGAAATTTCTGAATTTATCTCATATGCTTATATCATAGCAGCTTTGTTCTTCAGAAATTAAAGCTTCCAAACAAGTAGCAGTATAATAAGATAAAATAACCTGAACTAGAACAAATCACTATATAGCCAAAAGTTACTGAACAAATTCACTCTTAATTAACACACATATACATAATATCAGCTTAAAGCAACAATTTTGATATACTGCACACATTGTTCACTACTTTGCTGGAAACAGTGATCTGAAGTGCCTAAGTTAATAGTACACTTTTAAATATTGAGCCAATTTTTAATCAAATGTCATAAAAACTGAAATATTTATAAAAGTGTACAATATCTAGGATTTGTTAATAGGAAAATTCAGCAACAATATATTCAGATTGCAGATATGTGGTGGTAAAATATTTTAACATTATATATATATATATATATATATATATATATATATATATATATATATATATATATGTGTGTGTGTGTGTGTGTGTGTGTGTGTGTGTGTGTGTGTGTGTTTGCATGTGTGTTTCTGTGTGTGTGTGTGTATACATACATACATACATACATACATACATACATATATTTTCTGTGTGTGTGTGTGTGTGTGTGTATACAGCATATTAATGCTGTTTCTGACTGATGTAATAGTATATAATATGTTATTAAATTAATACTTACACATTCATTGTAAATGTTTCCAAGGAATGTATATGCATCCACAAGACTTTGGCTCTGCTGAACATTCTTGGCAATGTCCATGAACATTTCCAAGTACATAATAGCTTCATCTTTTTTCCCCTGACTAAGGACAAAATATTTATTAAAGAAATTCGTTACATTACACAAGACTATAACTAAAGATCCACCAAACAATCTGTGTATGTAACCTTGTTTTTAAATGTTATAGAATATAAGTATAAGTCCAATACAGAAGAAAATGATAAACTGCAGCAACTACTATAGGATAGATTATTTCAAGATATAATGACTGCTTTTTAATTTATAATCTTATACTACCTACCATTGTTACACTGACTTGTAATGCATCATCTCCAATAATCAGTTTTTAAAAATCTACCCAGAGCCTCAAAAAGCTTAATGTTGGAAAATGAACACTGAAAAGATTTTTGCATGTTTTTAATAAAGAAAGCTATATTAACAACACTTCTTCCATCAGTATTGCAGTGTAACCAAACCTGTTTGTGAATAAACATGATTTAAATACTTGCCTTGAACCTGAGTGCCTAATGCAATGGTTCAGATAATAAAATATGAAGCTACAAATAAACCACAACTTCTATAATAATATTAAAATAATATGAAAAATAATATCTATTTGTAATTGCAAAGGATTTTTTAAAATCTAAAATATAGAAGAAAAACAGTAGATTCAAAAATAAAAATGCATAATGCTCGAATCTTGCATGCAAACATAGGTCTCTATCAGACTCTAATATTGTTTTTTTAATATGTTCACATGATTAAGGTGAACCAAACTAATTTAGCAGCTAACTTAGTTATAGATATAATGCTATCTATAACTAAAAGTAAATTCTACTTATTTCCATTTTTGAACTGTAGCTTAAAAATTATATGAGATTAAAACTAATGTATTTTAAAATTTTACAATAAAACGTATTGATTTGATGTTATTTTATTACATTTTGGAAAGAAAAATACCATCATTTATTATGAGGCTACAAAATGCATTGCAAACATTTACTGCATGTCAAAGGGTTTCTAAAGTTTAAAGAAGAGCCACATTTTGAAATCTACTTTTTCTTTCAAAGAGGAAGAAATCAAACATTTCCACACAGAAGAACTGAACTGATTCATAGAAGTTAAAGAACAAGGTTAAAATGTTATACAAATATTAATTCCAGTTTTTCTAGTTTTCTATATGCAGTGCACAGGTGCAACTTGAACAACATATTATATGGTATAATCACTAGATTCATTCAACCAGGCCTTAGAGAGTTAAAAACATATATTCTGAGGAAAGTACTCTTCGGTCCAAAGAATGAGAATGAAACTGTGCAGAATATTTGTGCATCAAGGTGATTCCAGTTTCCAACTGGGAAAACAGGACTGTTAACACCCACATCCCCTGACAACTGTCCAATTATGTATATCACACTTGGCCTACTGTTTGCAGTAGAAGTAATCAATAAAGGATGTGGTTGAGTGAACATAGATTTTGGTTGAACCAATGCATGAAATCTTAATCATTTACTCAGAGTGAAGAAATCAAATAGAACAGAGATGAAACAGCTACCAAGGGGGTTGTTGATTGTGCCACCATGTTTGTGGGTTAGAAGCTGAAAGTAATAAGTCAAATGGAACCAGTGACAGGAGAAAATGAATAAAGTTTTTTTTTTTTAATGCAATGAATTAATACAAATGTTTTGAGGATATTTGGATAGTTTTTGAGATTGCCCAGTTAGATTCCACATTTCATTTATAAAAAATAAGGATGCTACTAGACCATTCAATTTCAATAAAGCAAATGGAAAATAAAACGGGAGGGAGGGGGGGGGGAGGAATTAATGAGAATAATAATCAAAAGAAAATATGTTTCTACAGAGTTTTTCTTCTACCATGAGTGTAAAACTCTGCTACATAATTAAAATAAGATTGAAGAAGTTTGAAAAACAATAAAGGAGAAATCAAACTCTGTAAACAAATAGCATTAAACAATAATAATCTGCCTAGTCTCTACCTTGTATTTAAAACAACACTTACTTTTATTTTATATAGAAAAAAAACATAATCTACATCTTAAGTCAGTGAAACCACAGTTTTACTGAAATATGAATAGCAATAGCAATAGCAGTTAGACATATACCGCTTCATAGGGCTTTCAGCCCTCTCTAAGCGGTTTACAGAGTCAGCATATTGCCCCCAACAACAATCCGGGTCCTCATTTTACCCACCTCGGAAGGATGGAAGGCTGAGTCAACCTTGAGCCGGTGAGATTAGAACCGCTGAACAGTCAGCTGAAGTGGCCTGCAGTATTGCACCCTAACCACTGCGCCACCTCGGCTCTTCTAACTTACATTAGAATGCAGAAGTTATTTGTTATAAGAAATATCTATATCCCTATCCATCCATCCATCCATCCATCCATCCATCTTGCCAACATCATGATACTGTGATGAGACATAATTGTAAATTTTGAAGATAAATAGAATTTTAAAAAAAATAAAAACATTTGGAATATATTGAGAAACACAATATATGCTTTTACAATGAAACTAGATCTGTAGAAAGTTTTTTTGTTTGACCTCTTTATATTGCTAAGATGGACCATCTCTATATACACAAGGTAATTATGAATAATTCATAATTATTAAATCAATTTCTAATAAAGCAAAATATAGCATTTTTTGAGTATTACAAATTAAATTATTTAATATAAATGCCTCACTGTATGAAGCATTTATATGAAATACTTTCCCAATCTGACCAATGTTTATGAAAAACTTGAAAAAAACAATCTATTAAATCTATTTTAGTTATCAAACATCCTATTTTATCACTCTAATTTAGGTATAATAAATCAGAAATTTATATGCACAAATCAGTATTACTCAAACATTTGGACCCAGGGAGTTTCTATATATTTGAACTATTGCATTTGCAATTATCCTAAAATCTTGGAAGGTGGGGAGGAGGGGGAGTTTGCAGGAGCCAAATAAATCAGTAGAACTATATAATTAAATCCTAGATCCTTTCATAAAGAATCAGGAGGTCTTATGGGACTTTAAAAGTGTGAAATTCAGTTCAATTTGAGACATTATGTTCTAAAAAATGCATTCTCTCTGTTGAAACAAAAGTTGCATTGGCATCTGGGCATCTGTTGTAATATAAAATCTAAATCACCATAATTTTAAAAAAGTTTAATTCACACAAAAATATATACTATGGGCAATTATATCATTCTGTACCAACTTCATTTATTTCAATAGGACCTGTGTAGTGCTCTGAAATGAATCATGCATTTGCACAATTACGTCTGAGGTAAACAGGTGTGAATTAAAAATAAAAGGAAGAAATAAAAGAGAAAAAACAGGGTGGTGGGTTTTTTTAAAAAAATTAAATGGTAATAACAATTATCATTATATCAACTACCTTAAAAACTAATTCTGTGAAAGTGTAATAAATGCTCATAGCACATTAATGGTAAATAACAGTTATTTTTTAGATTGTGCAGCATAAAAGAACTGTAGTTATGCAGCGAAAAATTAACTCATAATTAAAGGCTCTGAGAAGTCTACAGAGTCCCAAAGGAATCTGTCCACTGAGCCTCTGCAAAGTTCATTGCTGAAGATTTGCACCGTTTGTCAGCTTTTTCTGGGAGAATGATTAGTATTGTGTAATCAGCAAATGGTTGTGAACAATTCAATTATTCCCAAAGCAAAGATTTAGCAAAACAGCCACCCCTAGCTTCCTTTTGCATTTCTGGATGTCACTGCTTCCTTCCCGCCAAATGGGAAACAACCCTTAAAAAGATGTGGAAAGAGCACCTGATCGATTGGTTTTCTTTTTTTCACATAAGGAGAAACTCTATTTATTGTTGTTGTTGTTAAATATCATGGCCTAACAGCTGGATTTTATATTTCTAAAGTTAGACGCCAATAATAGATTGCTAATCTCCCTTCCCACCAAATGCCTGTGCCTTAATCATTTAATACCACTCTGCACCTTACTGAAGACAATTTATTTATCTGTGGGCTAAGACCATATTGCTTATCAAAGTACTATAATCTGTAAATCCAATGTAGGCATTTCTTAACTAAAAGAAATGCCAACATTTTTAATACTATATAGCTGAAAAAGTCCTGGAAATTCAAGAATTAATATGCTTGTTTACAGATTTTGAGGCTTCCTAGTTTTTTGGTTTTTTTTAGTTCCACGAATAACAAAACTGTTTACTTTTTTTGCTTGAAAAGCTAAAGTAGAATAGTGAAATCCAAGTTGTCAAAGAATAATTTTGGAAATATCATATCATAGCTTTTTCATTGAAGCACGACCTCTTTTTTTGTATTGTTTTTTAACCTGCATGATATGGCAGGATATTCTTGCGGTTTAAGCTTTCTAAGTGGCACAAATGATGTAACTTTCAATTCTCTATAATACTGCAAAATAATATTATGTATAAAGAAATCATAAGGTATCTTAATTTTAGATGCTTACAATTAAAATGTCTAAATGAAATATAGCCTGCCAGTCATACAAAACAAGAATGTCTTACAATTTCCAAAGCTGAATTAAATTAAAATGATAGCAAGACAAGAATATGTCAACCTACCTTAAAAGGACCCGAGCTACTGTTTGATATCCTCTCCCTAGTCCAGCATAATCTTCCAGTTGTTTGCATATTTTCAGATAAATATTTATCTTCTGGAAAAGACAATGAAAGAAAACAGTTATTTCTGCTTTGATACCACATCTAGGGATATATATATAGGTAGCTTGGTTGTTAATATTTGGAAATATTTGTTTAAGGATTTTATTATATTGGTTTCACTTCAGTCCTTTAAGCATCATGCATACACATATTAACTAGCCAATAAGGAAGTTAACAAATGGCTTCTGATTAATAAGCAAGATACACACTTCAATAGTTGTTTTTACTAGGTTCCTACAAGTACATCATCTTTGCCCATATATGCAGTGCTGCAGCAATAGTTACTGTTGTGGCCCGGCAGGAGCCGTTGGAGCTGCCACCAGACTCCGACAGCGAGGGGCCTTATGAGTCAGTCCTGGAGTATGTGGAGGACCCTGGACAGGGTTCTGACTCTGAGCAGGGCGCAGAGAGACTGGTTGGCCACCAGGTGACGCCTGAGCCTTGGATCAGTGGGGAGGAGACAAGAGAGAGTGATCCAGAAACCACCTCTGAGTTGTTCCGGGATGCACGCCGTCAAAGGGCTACTCGGTGTCAAGAACAACTATGTAATTACAGGAGGTAATTACGCTCAGCTGATGCTTATTAAGCTCCTCTCCAGATTATAAAAGAGACTGCTTGTGTCACGCCCTTCTTGCAGAAGCCAACATTAGGGACTAACGAGAAACAAACTTGGCAGGCTGGATTGCTGCCAGAGTTTGTTTGCATTGCTGCCAAGGTTTGTAGGACTTGCTGTCAAAGTGCTTATCTATTTGTTGATTTGGCTTTCAGCCACCGAGAGTCTGAACTTATTAAAAACATTCTCATTTACATTTGTCTCGGCTTTCGTTCCTGGATGGAGGAGAGGGGTCAGAACAGTTACAGTTAGAAGTTTTCAAATTATGTCCGAAATAACCAGTTGCAATATGTTATACATAATTGAAAGAAAAATAGTATTAAAAACAAGTTGTTCAATGCAGAATATACTACATATACTTCTTTATATAAATGTTTCATTAATTTTGGAATCAATCAATTAGTATCACCTCTTCTATAAGCAAAGTTGCTGTAGTGAAACATATTATCTTAATTTAACTAAAACACCGCCATCATCTCTATGGCCTACTTTTTAAAATCATGCATTTGAATGAGCAGTAGCAAAATGTGTATATATAATGACATTTCTATTTTTCTTCTACTTCTCATGGTACTTTGATCCAATCTATTACACAAGTCTCCAAAGACTATCTATGGAAATCCTTTTTTGCAAATTTTTAATAAAAGATTAGTGAATGTCAGTTTCCAAGTTTAATGGGGAATAGGAGATTAAAAAGACTACAGTGAGAAATCTGGCCAAAGTATAAAGCCTGACTGGATTAATAGGTATACTCTGTGTGAACCACAAGCATTCTCAGCCAAAGTAAACTCAATTAGAACTGTGGATAAATCATTCAGATTTTTCTATAAACACTGCAGAAGCTAAAGTGGATTTCAATCAGGTCACTTAGAATAATATTTGCAACCTTCGCTGTAAACCTGTATGGTTGGGTTTGTAGAACATGTTAAGTTGTATTATAGTTTGTTTTGTTTTAGATTCGCATATAACATGAGTTTATTTAGTGTCTAATTTACAGTTACACTAATTTATAGCATATAAATATAGCATTTATAGCATTTATAGTATAAATACTATTTTTTTTATTAAACAAGCCATGATTTAAAATAATATACATACCTTGTCTGTGCAGTGAGGTGCATATTCATGTATAGCATGGTCAGTTTGAATCACTCAATCAACAAAAAGATATTTATTTCCCAAAATATAGGTAAGAATTAGAAATATTTCAACATATTCTTCTGGATCTCAAAATAAATTGATTTGATTTGCACCTCCCAACGTATATGCAAAATGACATTTTGTTCTACATTTTTAGCCTTTAATAAATATTAAGTGCAACACCTGCTCATAATAGACATATATTTATGATATGCATATTTTAGTATAAACGGTATCCAGAATACATTGTAATACTCTGCAAACTGTTGTTTCTAATATCTCACCACAAATTGCTATAGTACTTGCAGGTCAGATTTATTAAAAAATACATATGAAATTGACATCTCAAAATAGTCTTATATGTTGTTAGTAAAACCTTAATTTTGAATTATTATTGCATTTAGTTCAGAATTTTGAATTTAGGGCAGCATAACAATTATATTAATGAATAAATAAATAATTGCTTTGACTAAAGTATCTAATAATCTTTGAAGCAATCATTTATTATACAGCTTCTTCTAACCCTATTCTATTGTTCCTACTGATCTGCTACCATTGAATTATCATATGTTATTTGATGCCCATTAAAACTAATACAGGTAGTCCTTGACTTACGACTTACAATTGAGCCCAAAATTTCTGTTGTGTTGCTAAGTGAGACAGTTGTTAAGTGAATTTGCCCCATTTTCTTTTGCCACGGTTGTTAAGTGAATCACTGTACTCCCTGAGTTAATAACAAAGTTGTTAAGTGAATCTGGCTTCCTTATTGACTTTGCTTGTAAGAAGGTCGCAAAAGGTGATCAAATTACCCTGGGACATTGCAATGGTCATAAGTATGAGTCAGTTGCCAACTGTCTGAATTTTGATCATGTGATCATGGGGAGGCTTCAGTGGTTGTAAGTCACATTTTTCAGTGCCATTGTAACTGAATGGTCACTAAATGAACTGTTGTAACTTCAGGACTACCTATACATTCTATATTTATAGTTATGGAATAGCCTATCTAAACTTTAGAAAACCATCGTGAGTGAGAATGAGACTAAAAGACAGTTATACAATTGGATATCTTTTATATAACTGTATTGCCAAATGGAGAGGCTTGTGATAATTCAAAAGCTTTTTTTTATGGAGTGAAAAGCATTAAAAGCCAAATTTATTTCTGCTACCGAAGACCTATGGCAAACATAACTAATAAATATAGCAAAAGGGTGGCATAGGCACTAACCTGAAATAGCAGCTCCCTGACATAATAAGAATCCGTAATTCGGAGGGCCCTACATTTCCATCCTATCCCTTGGAGCAGGAGTTTTCAACCTTTTCTATACCCCGCAACCCTAGAATGCTTATGATATATTCTCGCACCCCTTACAAAAGTAAATACTTATATGCATATACACTATAATTTTGAAACTTCTAAACCCAGGTTTTCTCAACCCCTGGAATATCGGCTCATACTCCCCCAGTTGGGAACCCCTGCACAGGAGCATTTGAGAATCAACTTGGTCAATAGAGATATTCCACTAGACCAGAGATAAGAAACTATGGCAAGACTATGCACCATCTTTTACATTACCACTTGCTAAAACTAACTCAAAAGTATTAAAATGTGCACAATAGCTTGAAAGAAATATATTTGGTAAATAGATACAAGAAGAAAAATGTATTTTTTTACCTTAGTGTTTTGTGACTGTTTAGGCACAAATATGTTAGATTCTAACCCATTTTAGAACTGTATACTCTCTTTATAATCTACATGAAAAGCACATTATTCACGCTTCTTGGCATGTACAATATACCATAATCTTAAAATATCCTGGGTACATTAAAAAAAAATTAAATGTAGGATATTTCTTATCTGTTTCTCATAATTAGTCGGGATTAGCATTGTTTGGTGTTACAATCAGAATTGCTAATAAATTTAAATAAGGTGATTAGCAATAGTTGTCTATTTTAATTTATTTTATTATGTCTGTTAAAAATGAAAAACAATAAAAATCATTGCAAATTTTATTCAAGTTTAGAAACAAACATCTAAGTTTTAGAATTAAAGATTTTCTTTTTCCATGGATCTATATTTTAGTTATTTGTGGAATAAAAAAAATCCTAGTGCAAATCTATTTTTTCTAAATTTGTAATAAAATATTTCTTTATGAAGGCAAATGTTCTTGTACAATAATCACTATTTATATTTAAATTATTTGATTTCAGTATAAGTATAATAATTATTCCTGAGTTACTCTTGTATAGTGCACACATTTTTTCTTTCTAATCTTATGATTCTTTCCCCTTAAATCATTCCTCCTCTTAGGATGACCTTTGCAAGAATGTGTCAGGATATTTTGAAATAACAGAATTATCCTTGCAATAATAGAATTATCTTTGCAAGGCAATACGGAACAGATTTTGTACAAAGGGCAACAACATTCCCACATTGTATTTCAAAGATATTTTTCAGATGGTTAGTTTTGCTGGTGAAAATATAAGGCAAGAGAATTATGTTATCTAGAATATGTTCTCTCTCTGTGGAAAATATATACAGTATATATATATGATGGATCTAAATAATAAATATCAACTTCCATCTGATTAAGGATATGCCCAGATGAAAAATGAATGCATATATTATCAATCAAATTTCAGCATTCTATTTTAAGTAATATATTGTCAATATGATTTCCCCTCCATTGTAATAGTAGGTTATTTAATTTTACACGGTTAATGGAAGTCTGTGGATTAAAATAAAATGAATTCAAGTCCATATACATAAATGTCAGCTAATCTGTCTTCTAGAGTGAAAGCTACAGTGGAAATATATGACTAGTGAAGAAATTATAGGAAATATTAAAACAGGGCATTCCAATTGAATAAAATAAAATAAAATAATATTATATATATATATATATATATATATATATATATATATATATATATATATATATACACACACACACACACACACACACACACACACACACACATACAGACAGACAGAGGTGATACAAAAAGTACGGAAAAAATGTTTGGAGTACTCTAATCCAATAGTAGGTCTAAATTGTATTTATGTTGTCTTAGCATTAAATATGTATTTCCAGAGGTCAGACTTCAAAATGGAGGTCAGCTTCAACCCAACATTGGAGCTATGGGCTTTGTCTTACAGATAACATAGGATAACATTATTTTTTTTATCAATATCCATAAATCTGTCTGCACCATCTTCGACCTTGAATTTCCTTTCTGTTATATAAAAACGAATGTAGAAATTGCCAGCTGCAATCCCCCCCTCACACACACAGTATTCTATTTGTCTTCTACTTTAAAGTATGTTTTCATGACATCTTTATGTATGCCTGTTTCTGACTATTTTGAAAATAGTTTCTAAAATAGTTTTCAACTCTCTCATATACAACCTATGACCTGAAGTAATATATAGTAATAAAGGTTAGCAGCCCTTTCCTCAAAAGTTTGAGTAATCTTATGGTTATGTTTTGAAATTTAACTATACATTATAGAAAGAAGTAGTATTTTGAGGAATCCTCAGTCTTTCACTATTTAACTTCATTTGCTCATTCTGGTTCTAGTATGAGATACATAGACAAGGAGTTCCTATTTCTTTCATACCCATTGTGCTTACTTGATACATTTGTATAAACTGAATAATGTTCAAACAGACCTTCAAGATTATTTGATAATGTCTTAATGTTGAAAGAGGTCACTCAGCCCATAGGTTCAACCGTTTGTTACGTCTACAGAAATTAAAACATCCTTGACAGATGAGGTATATAGCCCGTGTAGAAAACATCTGTTTGAATGAAGATCACATATCCACTCCTTCTCCCAATATGATTTTCTTCATTTTTGGCTAACATTTTTCCACTCTTAAATTTTAAATTGCAACCTTTTAGAAGTGAAGTGACCAAATCTATATAAAGTGTTCCACCTTTGACCACATCATTATTTGTGACATTTTTGATTGTTAACATGGAGTTCATCTTTTTCACAGCAGCTGAACAGAAACTGACATTTTTATCAATCTATTTACAATCTGGTATTTCTTTCCTGGTCAGTCACACCCAATTAAGATCTTGGGCCTAAAATTTTGCCTCAGTATTTATAATTTTATATAAGCTGTTTATACTCGCTTAAATAATACAATTTAAAAATAATTGTACTGTTTTAGGAAGGCGAATTATATATATGTATAGATACATATTCAAATAATTATATTACATTTCACATCCATCCACCCTCTGTTTCCTGTGGCACAGAAAATTACACTAGGAATTTTTCCAATGTCATATCCAAACTAAATTAAAAGATGAGATTTAAGTGTTTAACTATAAGGAAGAATTTCCACAGCAGTATATTATCTGGCACTTTATCTAACATTTTTTTATGTTGATGCTTATGATGTTGTGATGCTTATAGATTCTGCTTTGACAATCTGTTCTAAATTTTTTTTAATTTTATTTGAAAAAATTAAGGTAAAATACACACTCCAAATTTTTTATGAAAACAAAAGAAGAGACAAAATACTTAAAAAAATCACAAAAGACAAAAACACATATCTGTATATTATGATGTTCATCCACCGTGTTCGAAGAGAACCTTGACATCTAGGCCTATACGGGTATGAAATGTTCTGCCGCATGACGGGTAAACACGTATAAGCACCATTGTTGCAGCATTTGCAGATCCGGCTTTGTGGAGTGCTTGCTTTTCTTGTGCTATGGTTGTTCTTCTGTCCTCACATGTCTGGCAGCCTTGGTGAATCAGTGTGTGCCATGTTGATCGATCTTGTGCCAGGGATTCCCAGAAGATGGTGTCAAATCCAGGGATTTGAAGGAAGCTTTCAATGTGTCTTTGTATCACTTCCTTTGTCCACTGAGATCACTTTCCTTGAGACAGCTCATCATAGAGCAACTGTTTAGGGATGTGATGGTCTGCTTGGCGTGTCTGGACTTTCATCAGCAGGGTGTGAACTGATGGCAGAGCTGCTCTGGAGCGGACTTCTGTGTCTGGCACCTTGAACTGCCACTGGATCCTCAGTATTCTACGGACGCAGATCAGGTGGAAGTAGTTCAATTGCCTAGTGTGCCTCCGGTATACAGGCCAAGCCTTACTGGCATACATCAGGATAGTTAGCATTACTGCTTGGTAGATTTTGAGCTTTGTAGCAAGGCTAAGTCTACGTCGGTCCTCTAGCCGAATGTTGATAAATATATTGGAACAATATCAGTTTCGCTCCCTTGCTAAGCAGGCTCCAAATTTATAAACTTCTACCTCTATTTGCAACCAATTTGACCTATCATTTATCTACTATATATAAAGGCAAAGTCGTTAACAAGTGAATTAATAGCAAACTTAAACTTCAAAGCCCTCTGTTAACAATATATTGTTGTATTAACTCTTAGAAAGTCTACAACAGCTTCATAATTTCCAGTCTTTATCTCTGATTTGTCCAGAACCAAATACCCTTGTTTGATTTTTAACAATAATACTTCTCCTTAAGATTTTGGTTGAAAACTTTCACAACAATAGTATCTTATTCCCCCAAACCTCTATTGTTAATCCATTTTCCATTTTTAATCCAAAGTCCAATACAAATTGTTTTCCAGTTAGATATATAGTAAGTCCATTCCCACATCACCACGAATCTTCTTAAGAAAGTCCAGTCCATCACTTATCAATTCTGTTAACTGCAAATCTGTAGAATTCATATACCCTTCAGCCATTTCCAACAAACCCACAGTTCGAAACCAAATTTGTGAGCTTGGTTTAGCTACAGTTGCTTGTATCTGGATATCCTCTTTACATTGATTTAAAACCCTTGTTACTTTGTGAAATTTTTTACTGAAAAAAAATTAATTTGCATTTTTATTATCGACCTGTAACTGGGTATTCACAACCAGGTATAAATAGTTCCAGAATAGAGGAGTTAGATATGGTGCACCTTCTACTTCATAAGCCTGAACTATGCTTATTTTGATATAGTGTATCTTAAAACTTGAGAATCAGTTTGGTCTAGTGGTTAACGCACCAGACTAGAAAGGAAGAGACTCTGAGTTCTAGTCCTACCTTAACCATGAAAATCATCTAGGTGACTTTGGGTCACTTACTCCCTCTCAGCCCATTGTACAGGATTGCTTTCATGGGGAAAATAGGAGGAGGAAGATATG